>NC_053187.1:13646875-13950781 GCF_905163445.1 Pararge aegeria | reverse complement strand
AAATGCCTCCGGATCGCGTTACTGAAACTGAATGTAGGATGCTTCTCACACACCAAAGTATTACTTTTATTTAAAAATATGGTTATGTTTGTAAAATCGTATCTTTTTATTTATTTTAATAAACGTTTACGCCATTGGTTGCTTCGGAGATATCGCTAAAGCGCTAAAGCCGCTTCTTGATTATATGCACGGTGTTAATTAAAAATAAATATTCTGTATTTTGCTGTGGTGCACAATAAAGGTGTTCTCATTCATTAACTCATTCATAAGTACAAATAGTTGACGAGTAAGTGCCTACGGGCCGTTTTTAAGTCTTAAAATAATCACTCACCGGACATTAGCGAGCGTGTGTCGGCGACTCTTGAGATACCTTCCGTGGTACTTCTGCAGTTCACCGATGCTACCCTGCTCAGCCTGCATTTTGCCGTGTGTCAACGCGGGCGCCTCGTCCGGCCCAGAAGGCGATGATCCGACGACGCCGGCGCCACGCTTACGTGCTTGATTAGACTTCCTAGCCGCTGCTGATATACATATCTTCACTGAAGAAGGACTACCGAAGCTACGTTTCTTTCCTGAACTCCTGGACGAGGTGTACGCTGTGTCTGTACTGCTTCTTGTGCTTTTGTATGAAGGGGTGAGGGTAGCGTCTGTGTTATCTTCTAGATGCCAGTCGGAATCGTCCTCCTCCTCGATCCCTGGCAGTGGTGATTGTTGGCCGATTGGACGCGGAGAGTTTACTACTAGTTGCTCGGGGGCGACTGAAATTAATCAATACAAAGGTTTTCAGTTATTTTTTTTATTTGCATTGGCATACCCCTTTTCTTCCCCGCTAAAACAAAGAAAACTTAAACTAGACAGTACGTAAAGGGAACTTAGTTTATATATAACAATAATATATAAGAATAGTTCAACGGGTTAAACAACAACAAAAGCCTTTCGGTTTTTATTTACTGTAACCCCGTTAATCTAATGAGGTTTCAGGTTAAAGGAAATACATCTTCATAACCCACGAATGATTTGGTTGGTGTAATGTTGACTATACTTACTCCGTAGGTAATTTTTAAATCTGATATCTACCTGATTACTTTCGGACTCGATATCAGCAACCAAAACACACCCGTGAATTTCTTAAATATAACTAAAACTCACTAGAATTACATTTCAAAGCTTATTTACATGCATTGCTAAACGACTTTTATATCCGACTTTATTTGACTTAGATTTAAAATCAAAGTGAAAGTCAAATATTTCTTTATTCAAATAGGCCGTTGATACCACTTTTGATGGGTACGTTACAAAAAGATGTGTACATGGCAGTACATCAGTATGGAGATGTTGGCGACAACTACATTCGTAAACTTAAAACAAAAGCTACGAGGGTTCCAAACGCGCCCTTTATGAAACAGAATTACACTTTGGGAACATTTAATTATACATTTCTTATATTTCCCTAGAGATTCCAAAACATCTCGGCGCACGATAAATCGCTTGGAATTAATTAATTGTGTAGAGATTATATATTCAGTCCCCGTTGTTTTTGGGTCCTGTGCAGGGATACAGCTTTAACGGTCGATTTCCACCTTCCTAAAATAATGTCTGTGTTCAGAATTCGAAACGAGGAACGATCCAATTTTGCAATACCACTGCGGTCATTAATTATTCATTATGAATTCAAGATAGGTACCTCATAGGTACCTATCTCAGTAGCTATACACCTATAGGTGGTAATAGGTGTATATACCTATACAGTAAATATACACCTATTTTGCGCGACATGCGGCAAATAATGGCTCCTATTAAAGCAAATAACTAGGCGGTGTTCTATTTTATATACTAAAGTAACAGGCGAACGTTTAAGTCTCTACCCTTTATGACATATAACGATCTGTTAATTATCTTATCTCATTAAACCTTCGCGTTAAGACAATCTGATAATCATCACGAGCAGTAATGGTTATGCTATTTAACTTAAACATAAAACAGTAAGCGAAAAGGCCGCTTTTTGTTTCCTTTATATTATAAGAGAGAAGCTTTGCCAAGCTCATATTCTTAACTAGTAATGATGTTGAAATGAAGAAATTTGTAATAAAATACTCGTATAATGCAAAGGTTTACTGCACCAAATAAGACGGTAACGTTCTCATTGTTGA
Organism: Pararge aegeria; assembly: GCF_905163445.1. Taxonomy (NCBI): domain Eukaryota; kingdom Metazoa; phylum Arthropoda; class Insecta; order Lepidoptera; family Nymphalidae; genus Pararge; species Pararge aegeria. Next base: position 13,948,631 of record NC_053187.1, on the reverse strand, counting down.
TATAAAATGTATTAACATTACTTTCGGTGCTAGTCATAAAAAACTATAGTAACACGCTGAGTTTTCTCTTTTCGTCTTAGGTAGTAGTAGTATTTGAAATTTGAAAAATAAAACAGCATTTTTTACCAATACACCAGCTATTCAACGTTTATTAGTAAGTGGATGAGTGTAGTTTTAACATAAAAGTAGAAATTTTACAAGATAATCCGTTAAATTAAGTACCACCTAAAATGGATTTCATTGTTACTATTCATAGGTGGGTATACCAATCTAAACTTACTGATTGAAAGTAATCCGAAGTAGCAATACACATACAAAATTGCCAATTTAGATTTAATAACTTCAAAAAAGGAGAAGGTTCTCAATTCGGTTGTATTTTTACGATTAAACAAGTTACGATCTAATCGTGAGAAATCTTCAAATACTGTAGGCACACCTGTATCTATTGGTATCTTTATCGTATCTTTTCAACCGACTTAAAAAAGGAGGAGGTTCTCAAGTCGACTCTATATTTATATTTTTTATTTTTGTTTCGCAGTTACTCCACCATTATAAATCGATTTAGATGTTTTTTTTTTATTTGGTATGTCATAAGCTCAAAGGTCCCATTTTAATTTGGTGAAGATCTATTAGAGGGATTCTGGAAAAACCGAGAAAAATATTTTCAAATATTATAGGCACACCAATTAGCTAGCGATTATAAAACTATCGATTGGAGCATTTTCAATGTAACTTTAGCATTTTCTTTCGATAAACACCATTTGGTCAAGTAAAACTGATGATGAATTGCCATGGATGGCCACCGGAACTATACAATAAAAAGTATTACAAAGGTTGCGCTTCCTTTGTGCTAAAAGTAAGTAAATTATGCTCGTCACAAAAAAGAGCCGATTATTTAAATGCAGGGTGAACTTCTCAATCATTGACGTTGAGCTTTGGGAACAGCAATATTTCGTAAAAGATTATGAGTAGTTGACATTTGGCTATTATAACTTAGATATAATTGCAAACCAACGCACTAAAACATGTGTAAAAATAATTCGAAGTTGACATTTGGCTATTACAATTAAGTTAATTTAAAAACACCCTTCTAAAAAATCCATATGGTTGAGCAACTTTAGAGTTTTTTGATTGCAATTCTTCAGGGCAATTTTCTAACAGAGTTTTTTAAATAAAGATATATAAACGACAGATGGATAGTTAAAAATGGGATCACATACTGAACAAAGTATATTGTGATTAGTTCACAAAGCATCTGCAACGTTAGTAGAATCTATTCAGAGAACCTAATTGCTCGAGAAATGAGAATGGACAACGGATTGCCCAGTAACAATGAATACTCTAACAAAGATGACCGAAGCGTGCAGTATGTATAGCTTAGAACACAGTGCCATATCTGATGGGCAACTCACATTTGACTACCTCGTTTGTATAATGCCTTGCCTTTTCGCCTACGAATCACGGAGTCGTTTGGGTGCACTATGCAAACTTAAAGACCTTGCTGGATTTATTCATGTTATAATTCGACACCCTTTACTCTATATTATTTGGTAAGCATGTATAATTTACATGGATAAATAAATAAGTTTGTGTTTAAGCTTGTGCTTTATGCTTTATGCTTTATGCTTTATGTATCTTTATAATATTACTAGCGGTTGCCCGCGACTTTGCCAGTGTTTGTTTTTGTTTTTAAAGCATATTTTTGAGTTGTGTATTTTTTTTAGTAACTTTTTGAATTAAGTGTTTTTAAGGTTTTAGAAACTCACGATAACTTCTTCATTTAATGTCCGATTGGAATAAACTAAGAAGTATTTTAGTGCCCTTGATGATAAAGGTCTTTATTCGAGTTAGACTGCGATAACTCATTTTTGTTTCCACCGGCGATCTTATAAAATTTTAGAACACAAAAGTTGCTATTGTGATTTGCCTCATTGATTTAATCGTAATCTCTCTGACCTATGATAGTTAGATATGTATCCTATAACTATATACAGATGAGAACGGGTTTTATAAAATATAGCTAAAAGTTATATAAAGTAAAAGAACTGCCCAGTTCGATGTTCGATTTTCGTGCGCGCTTTCCCAAGGCGCGGTCCACGAAGGAGATCTCAAAAGGACTCGTTGAAAAAAATGATGATGAATGATGCAAGTCCTGAGGAGCTAGTATATAATGTTTAAATTATTATAATACGGTTTAAGTAACCCCACCGATCTTGATTTTTGGCACAGAAATAACTTGCATCCTGGAGACGTTTATAAGTTACTTTTATTCCAGGAAAGAGATATAATTTTGGTGAAATATAATAGATATACCTTGCAACATAAACATTGTTTAATTTAAGCCCAGGCAAATAAACTGTACCCACGGTATTTTTTAAAGAACAAAACAAACACGGACCTAGTCGTGTGTAACAGCTAGTATGAAATAAATTCCCGAACACAGTATCAGGGTTGGCTACGACGTAATAAGACGTGGTTTTTTTTTATTCCACTACAAGTTAGCCCTTAATTGCAATCTCAGTCTAAGATGATAGCTTGTTGTTACGTCAGTTATATTAAACTCATACCGAAGCTCTTCTATTCGACATCATACCGGAGTACTGAATCGTTAGGTACGTCTACGTCTTTGTCGGGCGTGGGATAACTAGCCACGACCAATGCCTCCCACCCGTTCAGAGAAAATTCATAAACTATTAATTAATACCCAGTTAAAACTACAGCGTTCACCGCTACGCCAGGGTGATCGGCATAATGATGTCGGTTTACGGTTAACTTGAGAGTTAGCGTTGCAAACCACATAGCAAGAATCGAAGTAAGGCACCAACAATGGCAAATGGCACATCGATTTCGAATAACAGTCGAACTATGTTGAAGTTTATGAGCTTGACCTTATTTTCAACCAACGATGGAATGGCAATGGTATACATGCGTTTAGGATAAGGGATTACCTGTGTATTTACACAGGTAGTACTTAACTTTTGCTCGCTTGTGCGTTTAACAGTTAAACAGCATTTCACCCAACTCTACTATTAAAGAATAGGATATAGATACATTAAATAGATATCCCACAGCGGATTACCAAAAATGTAAATCGCAGCGGTGTGTACAGGATTTTTAGCATTGTAATCATAAAGCATTTTGACTAGGGTTAGTTTATGACATAAAATGGAAAAATCCTCCTCATGCAAGAGTTATATAAAAAATTTGGGTAGCAAATGCTTTTGTGCATGTATGAAGTGCACGCCACTGGCGCCCCAATGGTAATATTATTTTGAAACAATCACTTGTTTCGTATTCCACATGCTCTTGACCCGTGATCACTTGTTATAAAACCACGGAGGCATATAGAGGGCGATGAACGAGTTATGTGAGTGAAATAAGAACCGATGGAGAGTGGGGTGCCAGAGTGCTAAAATTTATACTCCTCGCTGGAAGATTGGCTTTTCATTGGTAGACTGCTAGTATATGGAGAGGCATCAAGCAATTCGCAGAGTGCCGTTGAAAATCCACGGAAAGATCATGGAGTGTGATAATCAGGACACGACACATATCATAAATTTGATGATATGTAACTAGGACTTTGTCCGCCTTTATTAAAGGTTTTGTACCCACCGGAACCCTTAATTCAACCGGGATAAAATATATCTTATGGTATGGTGGTGGCATACTTACTATTTCTATGCAAAATTATACCGAGATAAATTTTATACGTCAAGCTGGATACTTAAATGCATTATTATAAGCATCATTATATTATTCTTATGGGCTTTTCCCGGCCTCATATCGATAGCAAATTTAGCTCCTCACTTCTAGTTTGCACTAGAGGTCAACGCGTTAAGATGGCGACGACCAACCAAATCTTAATCAAAACAACGCTGCCAATATTCCACAAACACGATTTGTCCTAAATAGCAACGCAATCACGGCAAGATTCATTACTTAATCCCTGCAGTAAAGCATCCTAAACACACTTCCATCTGTTTGTACAATGATACGTTTATGTACAATACGAGCATCATATAAAGATCCTATAATAACATGAAAAACCTTCGACGTATCACGGCCTGATTATATTTTCATACGAATTATAATACAATTATCTACCCGCATGGAGATTTACTCAATACCAGCGCATTAGAATTAGCAGACACGCTAAACAATTACTAGAATGTTGATATTATAGGTAGGCTGGTTATTATTTGTCAACCATTATTTTAAATATCTTTAAAATTCAACGAGATCCACAGGTGAACCAAATTCACCGACATAGCCCATACCATCACTAGTTGAAGTGACAATGGGCGGGCAATACTTTTCGTAGGTGCCGTTGGATCAGGAAAGTCCTAGAGTGGTGGCGGCGAACAGCAAGCGTAGTGTGGGACTCCCTCTAGCACCGATGACGACGATGACGATGAAAATAATGATGAGGTGGATGAGGATAGCGGAGGACTGGGTGTGGTGGCGCTTCTTAGGGAAAGCCTATGTTCAGCAGTGGACGTCCGCAGGCTGAAGTGATAAAAGCGCTTAGCAGCAATATTACCTAATGGTAATTTAAGAGTGAGTAAACATAGTATCGGTGAAGAGGAAATGAAGGCACTTATACACACTCCTACGTGGTGTAGAAAATGAGACCCGAAAGGACATTCCAGATCTTTGCAGTTCCCATGTGGCATCAACTACGTACCAGTGCAGATCCCATCTGAATTGATATTAGACTTTCATCAATAGCCCACACCAGTCCACTGATGGACTAAGGGCAGGGAGGGATCACTACGCTCCAAAATAACTACGCTGAGCAGATGGATAGGTTATCGCAATAGATGGTCGTAGTTGCACAGAGAACGCTGCTGCCTATTTTACGTCATATACCCTTACTTGCCTTGTATAACAGAACAAGGAGACGTTGTGATAACTGTATACTAATCTGCTATCACCTCACGGCACGGACAGTCGACTTTAATGGTTTTTTTTCACAACTTTACTTTTCCTAGCAGGAATACCACACGGGGATTTTTACATAGGAACCCACATGGTGCAACCCGAATGACCCCCCCTTTATACTTAATGAAAATGGTCTATAGATCGACAAACTTTATAAAGTACTTGAACTTTTTGATACGACGCTTGAATACTTTTCACTAAACGAAGCACTTCCGCAATCTCCGCAAAGTTTTCCCTTAATTTCTCTCGGCTACAGCTTTCTAATGTCGCAGTTTAATAAACATTTTATCCTCCACCCCGTAATGTAGTTTACGACCGTCACTAACGCTGAGAAAATCGCTACCATCTGCCAGTTCATTGCAATATTTTTCCGAGGACCGCTTTGGTTGGTCGTAACTAACGCTGCGGGTGTACTTAAGAATATTTTGAATTTGGGGTACTGAAGTTGAATTTTAATTAATCTGGCTGGCGAGGAATTAAAAGGAAAGGAGTGAAACACTATAATGAGGCGTAGTAATCACATTAAGGTTGAATTCATGTTGTCTAGTGTATTTTTTACATAAGTATTTCTTATCAGAGAATACTTAAGTTAATGTTATACTCATCAATCGGTTAAAATGATGATGACGATGTGGATTATACTCGTCGTGATACTACTCTTATATCATAACCCATCCCCATCAGCGTATTCTAAAATAAGGAACGAATTGACGACGATTGTTAAAAACGAACAATTCTTCTTTATTACAACAATTTTTACTGAAGATTTTTTTTTACGACTATGTTGACCCGATTGGCTCAAAATACGTCTGTAACATCGGTCGTTTGTATAAACCTTGTTTACGTTGACATACGAACGCGGTTTTTTCATAGTCTACAAAATATTTAAAATATAAATAAAACTCGCGGACAAGCTCGCAATTGTAATGCCCCAGGTGCTAATTAAAATAATAAAGTTCTTCTATAGTACATAAATAATGTGATTTTTATAATATATTCGTTGTGTAGGTTGATACCGGTAGGGAATTGTTGGTTACACAGAGTAACAAAGTGGTACTTAACGGATTAAGGTCATAATGTAAGATTTTTAAATCTAGTTTCTATTAGTACTCTACACGTTCTTTACATAGGTATAATGTTAGATCTTTGAATTTGCCCAGCGTACTAATGATGTTACCGGAACTCGACATAAACGTGGGTATTTTTTATTGTTTTTTGATATTTAAATGGCGTTAAGGTAAATCAGCCAGTGTAATAAAAAATCGCTATAGACTGACGCAATCGCTACAGCGCTCGCTCTCGCTTATACGTAAACAAGCGCAGAAACGTCAAACGGGTTGAACTTATCAAGACCTTGTCCTTATCCTTGACCGACTTTCCAAGCACAATTTTGCAGAGCGATGAAATGAGGCTCGAAAAAAAAACAATTTCAGATTAATATTTATCCACAAGAAAACTGGTTTGGACAATTGGCTCGATAATATTTTGATTAGAATTTTAAGTTGAAGCTACTGCTACTTTAAAAGTAGTTTGTCTTAGGAAAAACAAGCAATGTCACGTAAAATATCCTGGCTTAAAAACAAAATGAAACAAGCCGACTAAGCCTTTGTCCATTAGCTTTCTAATCTCTCTTTCCCGAAGTGACACCGGTAACGGTTGCTACTTACACTTTCCCATTAATCAGCGTACTTGGATTAATAAAAGAAAACTAAAATAGTTTGGAAATTGTTTCTATGAAATGTATGTTTTGAAGTAAACATCTCTCGAGGATGCTCTGTTACCCGAGTGAAACGAATGCAGAGTGTATTTCGGAGTATTTGCCGTGGTGATGTAATATTGTTTGTAATGATTTTCTTGTATTTATGTGGAAGAGCGGACGGCGCAATAGCGCATGTTATAGCACAAAAATGAAGCTCAATGTGCATTTAACATTTTTATCATCCAAAGTTTGTTTTCCTATTTTATGTTTAATAATTCATAATTCTATATAAACCTCATCTCCTAACCTTGTATCTAACGATGACCCTCGCTCTAATATATGACATTGTTTTTGTTTTCATATTATTGGATTGGAATTCTTCTAAATGAGATATTATACAAAAAATATTTTAGTTTTTAATTACTCTACAAGTTTTATATTAAACCCTCACCCCTGATCGTTTTCTTCGCGGCATCGTACCGGAACGCAAAATCACTTGGTGGTTTTCATTCAACAAAGTACATTTAAACACACTATCTCATTTATAATATCAGTATGGATAGTAATAAAGAATTAACTTAAACAATTCGTTTGGAGAACTCAACTCAATATTAAAGCTACGACATATATTAATTTCGTAAATAAGCATAGTAAGGCTATGAATGCAATTGTTTATATTGTTTTCAGAACAAACTGCTTTTTGGAGTGGATGCAGTACGTTCTTAATGTAATATGCACCACAAGACTAATTGCGAGCTCTCCTGAATATAAACTTATCCATGAGATATGAGTGTACCGTACATATACGTACTACATATTACAGGTGACCCTTAACACTTAACCACAGATGTGTTAAATATGCTATTCTTTAATTTTACTATTAGCTTAAAATATTGCATTTAAAGAAATCTATTATTTTCAGCACCGCAAAAACCACTCGCGTTTAATTGTATGCCCAAACCTCATATTAAGACGCAGAATGGAAATATGATTTATGTTTTCCCTTAATACTCGTATTTTAAACCGAACCACTGGGTTTGAGGTTATTTCTCTTGTATCGAATTATACGTGGGAACATCGTCAATATAAATTTGAAACAGAGAGTTGATTTCTATAGTCTGATTAGTTTAACTGAACTTGTACCTACCTGATAAATTTGTCGATGCAATCTTCGTATAGAGCATAATGACTTACTATTCAGTATTCACCATTCATATACCACCTATTTCAAGTATCTTTAATATTTATGGAGATTTTGGATTAACTTTATTATGATGAGTGGTTTTCTTTCTTTTATCTACATACACTTAAGCACAAATAAACAAAAAAGGTTAGAACATAGGGGTCGATATAAAATTTTAACGAGCATAAGAATGCTTTTTTAATATCTAGAGTCAGAGAGGTTTTACCCAACTTGCAGCCAATAAATATGTTCATGCAATTAATGGTATTTATAAACATAAATATGTTTTAAATTCCACTACAAGTTAGCCCTTGACTGCAATCCCAACTGGTGGTAAGTGATGATACAGTCTAAGATGGTAGCGGGCTAACCTATTCGGGGAGTATGGTAGTCATACCCGTAATCGGTTTCCACGCGCCATTACACCGAAACCCGGGGCATCCTACTTAAATTCTCACCATTGCTTTTTTTGACGACAAAAAAATAAGTAGTATAGAACATAATAACGCATTTGATCCTTACTCGGTACGATAGAACGAATATTATTTAATTCTTATGAAGTGTCAGTGTCACACCAGACTTCCGTCGCAGACAGCCCGGAGCCAGAAAAGTCCTGACCCTGATATGTCTAAACAGACGCTGAAAATGTTTGCTTTGTGAGACGCAACCATATCTAACCGTTTAATAAAATAACTGACCGTTTATGAAAATCGTATGAGTACAAACGATATAAAACTGAGATATGAATTTTTAGAAGCTAAGGAGTTTAAGTACCACTGAGAGTGGTATCAAATAGACTATCCAGAGAGCGCTTTCTGGGCTCCTTTTTGGACCTAGGCACATTTGAAAAGCTATTATTTTAAGTTACAGACGAAATAAAGATATAGTTTTAGTTATACTTATAGTTTTAAAGGTCATCTCAATTGATTGAAATTGGTATATACGCATCACAAGTGTATCACCTTAAATACTTCTTTTAAAGGTATTTTTGAATTAAGTCCTATCGTCTCAAATCCTTGGCGTTTTGGGAGTATTCATTTAAATTGCTATATCTATCAATATAAGGGACATTAAAACGAATAAGATCCTTTGCCTTACTTAAATAATTTTTGGCTAACGTAATTGATCAGAAATGTGATAAAACCATCTAGCTACGCGTATGGTGTCTCTGAATGCAGGCTGCATCAGAATGACGTAATGGGTTCCAAAAGGTAGCGACCCTCGAACTTAAGGGGCAAAAATGCGGATTGTAGGTACTGCAAAATTTCAGTTGTCATCTGAATGCGATAAGTGCGACTATGATAGGCAATGACACGGTATGAGCGAGGAAACCTCTGACAGCAAGTGTCCTCCATTTGCACTCGATAACGATAACCGTCAACATGTCCGTGATACTTGAATGTACTACTCAATATCCCTCATCTCTTATTGTTTTAAAAGCTAATTCAAGAATAAAGTTTGCCGAAAGCTTTAGGTTATATTTTGAGATGGATGGCTTTATATGAATTTATCAAGAAAGATATGGATATAAGATTAAGGTAATCATACTTATAAACCGTTGTTTCCATCCTGTTATGCCTACTATTTGTTTAATCGCTCTAACAACCCGGAAAACACATTCTGGTCCGTTATACCTAGACTTACAGACAGGAGGAGATTTCGTTCCAGAATGTTCGCAGAGATTATTTTTATGTGATGTTCATTACATTATATCGATACGGATATTGGTACTCCTAAAGCAACAACTAAGCCACAATAACACAATTTAACATGTTTTAAAAACAGTTTTTGATCGCATCTTTGCGTTTTATACTAATAAAAACAAGGTAAAACTCCGCCAGCGAGGAGTGACCTTTTTTTATAAATTTTATAACAATGTTTTGTCTTTATTTATATATTTTAACATTGTATTTTTTATGTTTGTTTATTTGCAGGCACTCATATTGCAGGAACTGGGGAAAATGGAAGTTGGAAGGGCATGCCAGATCCTTGCAGTGCGAATCAGAAAAGAAGATGCGCAAAGCGCTTAGTAAAATATTCGTATAAATAAATTATAGAGAAAAACATGATAAGTTTTTAGAATTCATTAATATATTAAAAGATATTTCAAACACTTTCTCTTTAGTTTTGATTTATGAATGAACAAAAGTTGCATTAATACTTCATCTGCAACCTTCACAGATATTGTTACGTCTTAATAGAGGGACTTCGAAGCATTATTTTGTTAGCATAAGTCTACACATATTCGCTAGAAATAATGCAATAATGTTAAACATAAAATTGTTTACAAACGAATACTACTTTACTAGTAACATATTGTTAAAACCCGGACATAAACAATATATCAAAGAAAATTAGCATACTAATTTATAACAAACAGAACACGCTGCACGCTGTTTCTCGCTCCAACGAAGAATTACACAAAGTCAATATTTGATTGAACTCCACAAAAACGTAAATAAATGCCCTTTTCATGAGAGCAGGGATATAACATTAGAGTAACTTAAACTGGTTCTATGAAATAAGACTCAGTAAAATCGTTTTGTTATATTTTTATAAATAAAATTAATGTCTGATGATGCTCATAGGTATATAATGATATTATAGTTCAATGTTACATTTCAATGAATCTATAAAAAACGATAAAAGCGCAGTAAGACACTGACGTTGTAATTAACTAAGTGTCTAAAACTATAATATCTGTTCGATGGTTTTTACTACCTTTAAATATTTAAGGAATCACCGAAGCTTAGAGCTATTTTATTTTCAAGCGCGCAGCAGAAAATACTAGTATAGCCAGTTATAGGAGATATAAGGGTCAAGAACTTATGCTTAGACGCAAAGAACCTAAGAAGCTAGTTATGCTGCTAAGCTACCTGTGCTCTTAAGAAGCAAGTTTAGTTTACCTTTTCAAGTAATCCCGGGATTAGACTTTCCGCATTCACATAGCAAAGGATGCTGTTATGTAGCTACATGCAACTGCCAAACTGCCAAACAAGAACTAACTTCGATGCTTGCATATATATTTTAAAATTATTTAGGAAGCTGGAAATCCAATAACACAGTTTCTTGGTAAACCCTAAGATGGTCCTCTTGTCTTATTGTTCTCTTGTATTTGCATTTTTTATTTTTGTTTTTCTATATAGTGTGCAATAAAAGTATATTCATCAATAGATGAATATACTTTTGTGACTGAATACAGTCATTCACGATTATTTCAGTAAGAGCGTAAGTTCATTCGAAATCATCCAGGCTAATGACCTCTCTCTTACTATATATTGCCTCACAGTGCATTAGTTGGTTGAATAAAAAGAGGTATCCAACTGATTGACCATGGCGTTTCCATACTGGTCATCACTAATAATAAGATGGTTCCTATACCATAGAGACAAAGGCATTTGAATTGAAAGGAATATACGTATATTATGTAACTGTTGTTTAATATAAACAAAATATGACCGCTACATATCTATCAACGAGGATCGATTTGAGTCAATATTTGACAGTGGTCGGCCGCACCCACCGATGTATCAGTTTTACAGTCACTATGCTAGGTCATATTGCAAAAACTGTTTACAGTTTATGTAGCCATGCCTAATTGAACACATATTGATGCTTGTTGATACAATTTTTGGATTTCTCGTATTTTTTTACACTTTTTTACGCTTAAAGATTTTCTCATCGTGCGACATGATCAAGGTACGACAGGTACATCGATCTCCGGTTTATTGTAGCAACACCTACAATAAACCGGAGAACGATGTACCTACTACGGGTTTCATAGTTTTTATTATTTATTATTGTTACATTATAAAGTACAATATTTACATTTTGCATTACAAATGCAAGCCAAAACAGAAAACAGTGACCATTTTTCATATGATGCCATACATTTAATTATATCCTCTCAAAATAGTTTCGTAAATCTTTGAAACGATATTACGGTTCTACGAAAAGAATCATTTTTTTATCGATAAAACTTCACTTTACCTTTACAGAAGAAACGTTTTTAACAATTAAGCAAGGAATATTTCAAAGTTATTTGATGAACGCTGAGAACATTTTAGTGAAGGATTAAGGGTACCCAATTTCGAACAAAGACTTTCAGTTGGAACTTAATTGGTGCAAACTTTACCAATAAACATCAAACTTGCCAATAATATGATCGCGCCTGCTACGAAATTTGTTTGACATATTTTGGATTTCCTGAGAACCCGATTTGAGGAGTGATGGTAACGCTAACATCATGATTTCCGTTAGGTTATTTGTAATTTAAAGTTAAAGATTTTCCCTTAATACAGGTCCACTTTAGTGTTCCACATTGAGGAATATCAAAGGTTTAAGCGAAAATTACTTGTTTTTAGAAGGCAAGTTGGCACACGCTGATAATAACAACAAAAATCGAGTTGTATCAAAAATATAACTTACGTTTATCTTACTTTTAATACAATTAGCATTCGTCATACTATTTTTCTCATTATCGTGGTTATAATAATTATCGTGTCATAACATAGTAATTTCTATGCTATTTTCTACAATGACGTTATTCAAAGTATCTCCCAATGCATTCCTCAAGCATGAACAATGACAAACAATGCAAAAAAAAACAATTAATCTTTTTCGTAAAATTTAGTAAGTTATCTACCCCTCAAATTAAAAATATTTGAAACGATTAACATTCTAAATATTATGGAGTAGTTATTAAATATATAAATAGATCGAGTTAGAGTTTAGATAGAGTTTTCGTCATCATATTTTTAATATTTCTTTCTATCGATATAAAATAATAAAAATCGTTCATAAAAGTGGCCTATTGGCGCAGTTGGCAGCGACCCGGCTTTCTGAGTCCAAGGCCGTGGGTTCGATTCCCATAACTGGCAAATGTTTGTGTGATGAACATGGATGTTTTTCAGTGTCTGGGTATTTATATGTATATTATATATATAAAATTATTCATAAAAAATATTCATCAGTCATCTTAGTTACCACAACACAAGCTACGCTTACTTTGGGACTAGGTGGCGATGTGTGTATTGTCGTAGTATAATTATTTATTGATTTATTTATATGTATAAATATTATTTTCTTCATGTTAATAGATACAATGACCACACCTTGTGGCAGTGATGGAGTGTGCTGGTGGAAAGCTATAAGAGATTACGTAGCAAAGTAATAATTGTCTTTTTAAGCATTCATGCCACATCTTAATGTTTAATCACTCCTAAATAATCGGTAATTAATACTTTATGTTATAAAGACTCTTAAAGTTATGCTTGCTCATAAATTGCAGTCGGCGCCATTAGCTTTACAGCGGTACCCACTAAATCTATTTGCATAAAAGTATTTAGACCTCGTCTAATGAAAGTATAGCGTTATGAATTGCCATTTCGGTGTTAAGGTTGCCAAAAAATAATTTTTTTCCTATATGTGAATAGCAGGCAGGTTATCAAATCTAAATTCCTACGTTTTTGGCATCCCATTGACACACACAAAGGGCTATGCTACCTCGTTTCTAATACGCTACACCTATAATAATGAGTAATTTTAAATCGAGAGAGTACAGGTATCTTATAGGCAAGTGCGCTCCACTGCACAAAGGCTGCTTCATTACTTACAATCAGATGTGATTGCAGCCAAGATATTTTTTTTCAATTCCTTAATTACTCTACAAGCTCTATCGGTAGGGTGGTACCAGCCACGGCCGAAGCTTCCCACCAGACAGTAGGGAAATTACGAATAATGTGTTCGAATCAACCTTTCGAAAAAATCGAAAAAAAATATTATTTTTAAAATGTAATAATAATTTCAAATAACACGGTGTACTTTTAGAATTTTTAGAATTTAACAAAGCTCTAAGCTTTGATAAATTCAAATTTCATTTATTTCAAATAGGTATAAGCATTTAAGGTAGGTATTTTGACTCTACCACAGGTTCGGAACGCAGATTCTAGCGAGAAGAAGCCAGCAAGAAACTCAGCAGTTGCAGTTAGATATTGGTATTTTACCTTTTAATTTTTATATTGGTTACTATTAACACCTAATGATAATCGTTAAAGCCTGCCAAACCGCATTGATGCAGTGCGATTGATCCAATCTCTAAAGGCCATTATACCACCGTATGTAGGACCATAGCTGAGATATATTTTCCTACAATATATTATAGATACATCAACTCAGTTGTGCGCGCGGCCCTATGTGTGGGTAAACCTTGTACATATACAGTGACTTTGTGTGCGTGACAAGAGGTACAGTCGGGTACAAATACAAATACAGTTATTTACGGGTTATATACGGGTTTTTTTTTAAAAAAACAGTTATTTGGTAATTTAATGTTTATTTATTGAACATTATTCTGAATCGCTACTTGAAAAATCAAATGATGAATTTTCGGATTCGCTGCTCTCATCAAGGTTAATTATGAATTCTGACTCCATGTCAAAATGTCTATAGTATTCTTCTTCTTTCTTTTGTACATGTCGACAAGTATTACCCCACATCCCTTCATCAATTTGACTTAAACATTCATTTATGAGTTTCATTATTTCCGTCACATTTTGGTCGACATTACGCGAAGCAATATAATTTTTTAAAATTCCCCACACATTTTCTATGGGGTTTAGTTCAGGATGATATGGTGGCAATCGAAGAACTTTTATGCCATATCGCTGAAGTATGTCATCAATCTTGTAACAGATATAGTTTTCTTTATTTTTTTTAATCAAATCATACAGTTCAATTTTTTTCATATCTTGATTAAAAGCTATATTTTTTTCTGTCAGCCATCTCTGCATTTCTATTTTTTTGGAATTCGAATTTGGGGCTCTGTCATTTTGAACGTTATGGTATGAGGCATTATCAAGCACAACCACAGAGTTAGGTGGAAGATTCGGTACTAGACGTTCTTTTAGCCACTTTTCATAGTTTTCCGCGTTCATGTTAGAATGGTAATCACCAGAAACACTATTTGCTTTGTATGTCAATAGTGCGTTAGGTACGAAACCTTGTTCTGAACCAGCATGCACAATGATAATTCTTTGTCCTTTCGACAGGTTTCTCTTTAAAGGTGGTCCATCTTTATTACCCCATCCTTTGTTTTGAACATGATTAGTTAAGATATAGCTCTCATCTGTATATACGATACACCGATTTTCTTGACGGTATCTGAGTAAATTTTTTAGGTAGGAAAATCGTAGTTTTTGGATGTCATGCCGCTCTATAATAACACGTCTGTTATCCACAGTTTTTCGCCATTTGTATCCCAACTTTAACAAAGCTGTACGCAGAGTCGAAATACTTCCATCATAGTTAAGTTTATCTTGAAATATTCCTTTCAACTTTAGCAAGGTAGGTAACTCACGATGTTCTAAATGGTAATTTTGAATAGTGGAACGTATAACATCAACGTTAAAGTTGTCTAATTCTAACTTCTTTAAACGTTTTTTACGGTCTTTATGCGGAGATTTAAACTTAGAGTCAGATTCTTTTCCTTCAGCCAATATATTAGTAACTGTTCTCTCTGATACCCCCACTGCCATTGCTGTTCTTTTCCGTACGCTATTTAAATGTTCACTTAGTTTCGATATTAAAATTGGACTTGCACTGCAAACTGGATCACTTACTAGTTCCAATATATCTCTCGCATCTATTTTCAGAAATTCGTATACCTTAGCAATGGTTTCTCGAGTCTAAAACAATAATACGTAAACGTCAACAAGGATATATTTTTTCGTATATAGAATCATAATAAATACCTATTCATTACATCTAAATTTAAAAATAAAAAATATTTACCTGACTCCTTAAACATTTTTTCCGTGAAGAACTAGACATTTTCGTAAACGACTGTACCCGTAAGAAAAAGCGATAGGAACACGTCTTGCTCGAACGACGACTGCCGCGTCACTGCCACACGAATGAAAGTTGTATATTTACAAGCGCACGCACACATAGGGCCGCGCGCACAACTGAGTTGAAGTATCTATACATCTGTATCTAATTTATCACACAGGTGCCGTATGTAGACGGCAGATCAGAATACAGCTGTCACCACCCCTTCCTTTTCCCGTGATTGCCGTACGAGACATCTAAGGGGAAAGTGCAGCAGCGTCCTGTGCTACTACTACCATGTTCTGCCACCACCAACTTGTCTGCCCAGCGTGGGGATTATATGCAAACCATCCCGTTGGGAGAGGCGTTTAGTTCAGCATAATCTGTTGATGATGATATCACACCTATAATATATTCCCCGTCTTTGACAACCCTATTATATAAATTTAAAGCTCGCGCTGGAATAGAGAGTATTTTGCGGCTTACAGTGCCTTTTAGTCGCGGAACTTTTAAAACTTACTGAAGCGTAGACTCACGGGTCATTGCTTACTTGGCAAATTACTGTTATTTCGCAAATAGAAAGATAAGTAATAGTATATGTAGCATAAAAAATCTTTTCAAACATACTTTTTGATCGTACTAAACTACTTCCTGTTTATTCAGACGTTTCCTATTCACTCCTATACATTATACCTATTAGAAAAATTTGAAGAAGTGCCAGCTTTTACTTACTAATTTGCAAATGTGTAAGATTAGGTTTGTTAGTTTGTTCATCTTTCCTAAGATTACACCTATAAAATAAGCAACCTATTAACTTCATTTTTACAACGGAAAGTAAAATTGGCAACTTCCTATCCCAGGAAAACAAACAGTTCGAACCGTATTTTTACAAAATCGTTAAAAACGCGGAAAAAAACGCGACAGTTAAATATAAGTTGAATATTACGTTCCTTGAGTCTATCAATTCTTAAGAAAAAAGAGATAGGTAATTTTCTACAAATAGTAAAACAGCAAACAACTTTAAGCTTTAACAACTGTTAGGAAAATAGCTAAGTGCTTTTGCTTAGATTCTTATTCAAACGATATAGGTACTCAGTGCCGTTTAATGCCTATATTTAGAGTCGTGAAAGTAGCCTTTTAATCGACGATAACGATATAATGGGCAGTTAAGTGAGTTTCGATCCTTGCTAAATCTCAAATCATATAAAGCTGAGCTTAAACAAGTAAGTATACAGAATGTTTAAAGAAACTTCCCTTAGTCACTTCATTAAAAAATATATATTTATAGTAATTAAATATGAGGATACTCATGTATATTAGTTAAGAAGTAGATGTAACTAAAAGCTATCTCTTAGTAATATTTAGGTAGCGAAATGAGCTTAACCTAAAATCCCTTCGACGCGAAGGAGATCACTGTGGAGATAAGCTTTTAAATTACTTTTATTCGAATCCCAGACAAAATTATTTAATATACGAACATTATTTACTACTCTACTCTACTAACATGCTTTACTAAAAACGAAATAAATATGTGGTTTGGATTTTTTTGGGTTTATTTATTTATTTAGGAAAACCAACAGCTAATACATTTTTTCTTTTCCCAGGTTTGTTGAATTTCAACGAATTCACAACTTTTACAAATAATTTCAAAATGTTATAGTTTACTTTCGTTTGAGTTCTTTTACCTACATACATTAATACAACTGCGTTATAAAATATATTTCTAAAAATATTTTAGAAACTAAGGTTATAATGTTAAAAAATAAATAAATGAAATTGAAATTAAATTAAAATTAAATAAAACATAAAATTTTAAACATCAAAGCCCAAGTTTGGTTTAGCTTATTAATAATATATTATTGTATAAAATTGTATTTATTTTTAAATGTCAAATAGTACAATTAAAAGTGAAAATAATGTTGCGCCTAAAAGCAGTGTATTTAGTATGAAATAAGTCTTTTTCGATTTCATATCAGTTCAATTCTTGTTAATTATTTATTAAACCGTAAAGAATCTCAAAAGTTATTTCCCTTGTTATTTCATTTTCATTTCTTAATTATACTAAACTGCCTCTTTGATTTAGTAGTTGTGAAGTAAACGATGCCCTGGTTTCTCTTTGCAGGTCGGAACTGATTGGGATTTACTGTCAAGATTTTCTCAGTACCAATCTGGAATTTAAAATATGGGTGTTTTTTTAGCATGCTTCGACGAACACGGTCGACAGTCGCAGACATGTAAGAACATGGAACAATGTGGCAACTCGGAACTCTTCTT
The DNA here is from genome assembly GCF_905163445.1 of Pararge aegeria. NCBI lineage: Eukaryota > Metazoa > Arthropoda > Insecta > Lepidoptera > Nymphalidae > Pararge > Pararge aegeria. Next base: position 13,930,707 of record NC_053187.1, on the reverse strand, counting down.
CGTTCTTCCATGAGAGATTCGAACTGTGCCTAACAGTTGGACTGAACCGACGTAGAGCTCAAACTTCTCCAAGACTAGATTAGAATTAGGAGTTCTTAACTTTATGAGAACCTTCACAAATTATACATCGGTTTATTAAAACTGGCTATAATTACCATATATTTCAACTTGTGTATACTATAGGCTCTCCCTCTTAAAATCGTGAAACTGGTTAATAAGCCAAAATTAAGTACCTAATTTGGTTATAATTTAATAAAAGCGATATAAGATGAAAAGGGATATTGAGTAACCTTTTCCTTGAGCATTTTGAACTCGTAAGAAATAATAAATAACGCGTTCAGGCTAAAATTTTATACTCGTGGTAATTGTGCTGGTACCGAATGATTTTTTTTATTTTACTATAAGTTAGCTCTTGACCTGATGGTTTGTGATGATGTAGTCCTAAGATGGTAGCGGGCTAACCTGTTATGGGGTATGGTAGTCATATACCCAATCTGTTTCTACGCGACGTCGCACCGGAACACTAAATCGCTTAGCGGCACGTCTTTGTCGGTAGGGTGGTAAATAGCCACGGCCAAAGTCTCCCACCGGAAAGAAAATTCAGAATAGATTTCCAAATTGTCCGCTCGGGATTTAACCCGTGACCTCCTGCTTAACTTCACAGCTCTCACCATTGTGCAAGGTATATCGTGACATTATATTTCTCGCAAATATTTAATATTAATATTTCTATCGACTTAATCAATATTTTATCATCTTTTATCTACCACCTTCAGTATCAGATCCTGATACACAATAATTCTTATTGAGACCATACGAATATATGCAGCATGACAAATCTGCTGTGAGTTAGCAATGAGTTAAGTAGTTCGTACTCTGCAGAATGTCTTCAGAAGTTCCCGCGGTTGATAGTAGGAGTTGATCATCGCGTAAGGAAAAAGCGTTATGCTCCTAAAATACGTGTCGCATAACTGTTTGTAACATTTAGCATCATGTGCTAGTTAAATGTTCAGAGTAAAGTACTGAACTTCTAGGTTTCTTACCGGAATCCTGCAACCGCACACTGTTTATTATATAAGCTGTATCCCTATTAGAAGCAATGTATATAATATATATACTTTATAATATCACTTTCATTGTATAAAAAGTCGTTTAGCAATCTATTTAACGTGTAAACCTAATATACGAGTATATCTCATAATATAAAACAATGCCTATAATTACCAAGAAAACATTCTAAAGTGGACTGGTTTTTGATGCTTCAATAATAGTTGTGTGCACGGTTTCTGTATGTCCTTAATTCTGTGCCTACTATGTATCTTATAATATAAAAAGTGCCTAAAATTATTTATCAACAAGATTATGTCCGGTACCTCTATTAAATCGACATAATATATAGCTCCGCGGTAAATATCGACTTACATGCGGTCACTATAAAATATATGATATGTTAATAATATGTAATTCAACAAGACATTATTTACTATAGAAACCGCTAACATAAAGGAACCGGGCAATCTCGGAAAAGTAAGTTAATGCTGTAAAAGGAAAAGGATTTACATATACTAAACATACACGTAGGTTATCTTTATTACTCCATATTCACAATGTGCTGTTTGCATAAGAACTCAAAACAATAAACGAGAGAATCATGCGAATGTATTTCATATTACTATAATTGGATTGTTTCAGAAAAAAACAACTTTTTTTTATTTTATTTAACTTGCAGATTAATATCATGTAAGTGCTGTTTAACATTCATTCAAACCATTCTTAATTATATCTATCTTCTTCTTCTATCGATCTATATATATAAAAGAGAAAGTGTGTGGGTATGTTCCGTATAGGCTCCGAAACGGCTGGACCGATTTCAATGAAACTTTCAGGGAATCTCCGGATTGACCTGGCGAGTAATTCTGTGACGTTTTGGTGACGATCGGAGCACTCCTATTTTTGAACTGTCAAACTGTCAAATACAGCCTATATTTACTATGATGATATTCTATTGGGTGAGTTGGGTGTACATGGGTGTAGATAATGATCTTCAACTGCTCGAGAAGAGAATAGAAGAGAATGAATACGGAGAGAAATAAATGATTTAATATATTATGAGACTTAAATTAAAAATTTAATGAAGTTTATTGTTATAATAAAATAAAGCAAAATCTAGCCTGGCGAAACGGGCTGGGTACTCTAGTATTATATACATACACATACAGAAGCGCACATTAGGGTTAATCTACACACTCTCAGAGACATTCTTACTTATATTATAAATGCAAAAATGTGTTTGTTTGTTTGTCCTTCCTTCACGCCCTTAGTACGCAATCAATCAACTTGATTTTTGGCATGGAGTTTGTTGAAAAGATGGAGAGTAACATAGTTCTATTTAACGCAAAAGAGAGGAATGGTAGTAAAAGGTATTTCGTAAGAATCGACTTTTAAATCAAAAAGAAAGTGAAAAACATGTTTTATCTAGGATGGAACCAGTTGCTGTTAAGTTTTTGTTTTTCACTACAAATTAGCCCTTGACTGCAATCTCACCTGATTGTACGTGATGATGGTGCAGTCTAATATGGTAGCTGGATAAACTGTTAGGTAGTATACCAGTTAAATTTAAACCATACCCCTAATTGGTTTCTACACGACATCGTATCGGAACGCAAAATAACTTAGCGGCACGTCTTTGTCGGTAGGATAGTAACGAGTGACAGCCGAAGCGTCCCACCAGACCAGACCAGAAAAAAAAAAAAATGTATCATTCCAAATACCCCTGCCGGGAATCGAACCCGGAACTTCCAGCTTAGAACCACAGCGCACACCGCTGCGCCAGAAAGATCGTTGAAATGGTGGTTAAGTATAAAGGTTCTATTGTTTACTACGTATTCAAACTGGTAATCATGTCATCGTATTTATTTATCAGTATTGCTATACCTATATTCTGTTTCATAATTCGTGTAAACAATTAGTTAAAACAAATATGCACTCGTATGTTAGTTTATCTTGTTGTAGAGGTAAATATTAATTAATTTTATCGCTTATCTTTACAAATAAATGCTTTTATATACATTTATTTCTAACACGCCATCATAAAATTAATAGTTTATGCCGTACCTAAACATAAACGTCAATAAGTACGCGACGTTACATCTTAAAATAGTCCAATAAGTTCGCCTAGATTTTAGCTAATACAGTTGTAAAATAACAGTTTCCAAATATTTTAAGAATTCTTTACAAGCTACCACAGCTTAGAGTTTAATTCAAACTTTACTAAATGAAGAAGTTTAAACAGTACAGTATCGTATTCCAATACCCACTGTACTAAAAAGTTCAGAGGCATAGAATGAAAGAAAATACTATTTTAATGGCGATCAATTCTTTATACTAAATAAGAGATACTGAAGCACTATTAATTTGAAATTGTTTTTGTTACTGCACTAAAAGTTCAGGTCTTCGAATGTAAAAAAAATATTTTACAACTCTATATATACCAAATAAAAAGATGCTACAGACATGTTAAGTTGGATTGTACTTTAATCGCGGTCAAAACACTAGTCTATTTTAAGCTTCAAGTTAATATATATACCTTTAAGTTATTATAACGGAATATACAACTACTGTACTTAAAATGCTATTAAGAGGCTTAGAATAGAAGAAAATTACTTTAATGACAATCGCAATTGCTATCAACTAGGTCATAGCAGTCTCGAATGACATATAGTACTCGTATATCAAAATCTGCAACATATTCTATTAGCTTTTAGTGTGTGCCGCTTCTGTCTTCGAGCGTGTAATAGGAAGTGCTCGAGGCCATCTAAACAACAGACTTCGCGCCTTCGGCTTAAAGGCAGCCATCTATCAAACGGAGACGGGGCCGATAGCTTTACGCTACTAGACAAAGGCCCAAGATTTATCGTTCCATTATACCCACAACGATCACCCATCAATGTGCAACATACATTAATTTACTTACTTATTATTTACACCCATGAACAAATGGAGAGGTTATTGTTTCCTATTATCGTACAAGTGCTGGATCGCGCCGGCTTAGATAAAGACGATTCCACGGAAATCCTTACATCTTCCGGGCTAAAAAGTCTCCTATGGGTTCATTCAGAACACACATAACATACCCGCTACACTGTAACGCACACACATAAACATAAACTTGCATTAGCGTTAATCCACACACACACAGAGACAGGCAAATCTACACACACACTCACAAAAACACACATAAATTTAGTGTATAGAACCGTACTAGTGACAGAAGTGACACGACTTGAATAAATTCTAATTAAAATCATTGTTACAATACAATTCTACATATTATGATACTGACAAAATATCAACAAACGCTTTATATTATACACTTTGTACAATATATATAATGCATATCACGTATAAAGCAATTAACTCTCTTTCTTCTTCTTTCTACATGCGAGAAATAAAATAAACCATCTTATTTTTCGCAAGTCTCACATTCTCATCCATAAAAAAGCGAACATAGTTATCAACATCATCTTTCATACGTTATGTCAACAAAAACCTATCTATGGACGCCTCATAAGTGCGTATGATAGACCCACATATAAAGAATTTTTAAAATTGAATTTGAATTTAAGACAATCTGTAATTTGGTAATACTAAAATTAAAATATTTATCTTATGTGTGTTGTTGTGCCTTAAATCAACGAAAGCCATTTAATAGAGCTAATTTACTCAAGTAATCCGGTACTTAAACCAGAATCAAGTACCAATCCAACTAGGTCTAATCAATCCGAACCAATAGTGGTTGAATGAGGATTTGCTAAAGCGTATTGTTTAATCTGTCTATTCGCTTTAATTTGTAAAGACACACCTCGATCAACTAGGTACGTATACCTTCTATCTTTATATACCTAGGTACATATACTTTATTAGCAGGGCTAGCACAGGCAGGTGACAAAAATTATATCCCCCGATTATACCCCCTGACAAGGGATATAATTAACGTGTCCACTTGCTAAAGTACGGGAACATGGAATAGGAGAAGTTTACCGCTGTTTATAATTACACATAGTTATTTTTATATTATTTGTACTTGTGCGCCGGTGCTCTGAGAGTTGATAAAACTGTGGGAGAATATGAATGTTTATCCTTTCTTCAGGGAGATAATTGTCTCCTGCCCATGCCATGCAGGATATACTCATCTAAATATATAAAAGAGAAACCCACTAACTTACTGAATAATCACGACATCTGAGGGATATACTTCCTTACTCAGAGGCTTTATACTTATAAAGCCTCTGGGTAAGGAAGTATAAGTTGAAATTTGAAAGGAAGGTTCCTTTTAGGCCGTAGATATCAGCTAAGAAACGGTTTTGAAAAATTCCTAAAGGAGTGAGATAGGGGTTGGAAGTTTGTATGGAAGTTCTGTTTTTGATTAGGTCTATTAGATCTACAAACCTGAAGTTTAGAAATTTGGTTTCTTTTAAGTATAGACATCAGTTAACATAATATATTATCCAAATCTCACTCTTAAGGCGTACAACAGTAGTTGGAATTTAGTATAAAAGTCCTATGTTTTTTTAAAGTTAGATACACTAATTGAGGATGTGGTTAATAATTACGTATGTACACACTCAGTACAAATACTAGTCAATCCTTAATCGCATCGCTATATGCTTGCAGGACGGATCACACGACAGATGGTCCACGTACGCCCTGCATTGATGTGTGCAACCCTAGAGGAAAATCAGGAAATCCCCAAATTACCCCTATCCAAGATAGAACAGGATGATCGTCATCGTCACGGAATTCGATGATTTCCGGGGACCATTTGGACAATGACGTACTATTATTTCTGACATCAGCTTCAATGTTGACAGCGATCACTCTCTAAAGAAATTGGAAATTGATAAATGTCGAAGTGGAATCGCAATAAAGGCTCAGTCCAGTATCCCTTACGTACTTACTATGTATTTTGTAATTTAAACCCTTTGTCAAGCCAGCTGTCTGGCAGGGATTTCTCATTTAGCGATAAGACAGCCGCGCCGATTGTACTTTGTCTAGCTAATTTCTCAATAAGTATACGTGATGATGATACCATGATATGATACCATGAAGCAATAAATCATCAATTTGATTTGAATGATACATTTCCCGACAGTGCGAAAGTGTGGTGTTTGTTTGCAAACAATGGACATAGGATTATTTTCTTTTTACGAGGCATACCTTTAACACCTAAGTTCATTTAATGATTCTTTACTAGCTTCTGCCCGTGACTTCATCTGCGGGGACTTCAGAATTGGGTCTAAAGCTTCGCTCATTAACAATTTTTATTGTAACCAGGGGAACTATTTGAAAGTTTGGTGTAGAAAATACATGTCTGACATGCATACCAAATTTAAAACTGGTCTGCCCGCGGCTTAGCTCGTAAACAATTTAAAATTTTCCCTCGGGAACTACTGAAGGAATCGGGATAATAGGTAGGCTATGTTCTTTCTGATGTCAAAGGCTACATGCACGTCAAATTTCATCCAAATCCGTTCAGCCGTTTTTGAGTGATTGAGTAACAAACATTTACACTTTCACATTTATAATATTAGTAGGATTTATTTACTATATTATCGTCTCCTAAATCTCTAATATTATCAACTAGCTATCCTTTTTGAATCCTAATCCTCATTACCACCTGGCCTAAATTACCACCTCATTATCTACAACGATTATAATATACGTAACATCTCTAAGGCTCCAAATATGTTAATTACAGTTATAAGAAAATTTTAATGCTTAAATTTAAATCTTATATATATATATTTCCTATCCAATGACAATATTGAAACATTCTGTATTATAACATAAGTCAGTCAGTAAATGAATTAATATATCTTTTTTATTAACATAAGTTCATACATAGAATAACAGCACATTGTGAATTGGGGCATATATTCGTTCTTAATCCCATAAAACGTAACCAACTTTGTTGCATCCCGTAAAACTCTACTATACTTAATTTTGATAACCAGAAAGCTCCTTTTCCTTTCAAATAAAAATCAAGCTACTATCGAATGTACCTAGGAATGTTAAAAACTGTTCTGCTTCTGTCAACTTCAAAGTTGTTATTCCAGTTAGTTTGTTTACAAAATCACTAACTTAATTTCAAAGAGTTCTGTATCAATATCGATTCAAATTTAACAAAGTCAGTTAAGCGTTTTGGGACTCAAGAAATATAAACTTTGGACTTAAAACATAAAGATCGTTACAAAGTTTAGAAGGAAAAGTTCTCTTACCGTATTCTTCGTGAGAGAGTTGAGGGCTGCCTTCCCTCAGGGCATAGTCGGCGTCGTCGGGCGCCGCCGCGCGCGCCCCGCACCAGGGCACGCAGCAACGGAACAACCCCCCACCCACCACCTTGGTGCCGTGCGCGCCCTGCGACCCACCACACTCACACTACACGGGCACTCCACCACACAGACACTGCACTTAGTAAACACCATTCGTGTTCTCCATCACTGGCTTACCTACAGTAAATTACTAGTTCTACTTTGGCACGTTGTAAAGCGTAAGAAGTTTCGAAAGAAGTCTGGCTCAGTCTTGGAAGTAGCGAAGATAATTATACTGATATGTCAGTCTGATCATACTATTGAGATTTTTGTTGATATTTGTAATTAAGAGATGTGATTATTCAGTCTGTTATTATTAAACTTAGTTAACAAACTAATCAAAAGTCAACACACAATAACATTTTTCACTGCTAATAAAGCTTTATTATACTCGGCATTTCTATAGCCTTATGACAAACGATATACTCGTGCTATCGATTCACTCGCTTTATAAGTATATTTTATATATTAACAACATTAATATAATTACGAGATTCGATTTACGAAATAATAACACCTGTGCCCGATAAGTACGTTACGTTACGTAGGTATTATAAGTTACGTGACCATGAAATAAAAGGAGAAAACGCTGAAAATTTATAATAATTATAGCTGCCGCAGCAGGCTCTAAAACCCGTCAGAAGTAGAAACATAAATCGACCTTTATAACTCTTTATAATTTATTGGCTGTTATAAAAAAAATATTGAGCCAACTTTAGTCGGTCGCCAAGCTTTGAGCACTTTTGTTATAGAATATACGTATCACCTACAAGGTTTTTATATACAAAAAAAAAGTATTAGAATCAAATAAGTAATCTATAACCTACTCTTTAAAATTGTGTGTGCTTGTCGGTTTGTCCTTCGGTCACGGAACAACAATACAACGAAATGATGTGAAATTATTCTTAGATACAGTTCATGTAACGGAGAAATGCACATATCCCGTGATATAGATCTAAAACGCAAAATTGATTTTGTGATATTAAGTTATCTTTGGTCTTGGAATAATAGACATGATTAATTTTATTTCAAATAATATGACTATATGTTTAAAATCCATACTGTTACCACCTGTATTATATCTTTTTACTACGCGTGTTTTTGTGTGCCGCCATATTGGATTTTGTATGACGTCATACAGCTTTAGTTACGAGCCAACACAGCCTCATTTATCAAAAATTAGGGAAACCTGAGGGAACAAAAACAAACATAGACTGCAACATCACTCTTCCGTATTAAGGTAAAAATACACCTATCGTTCTACCTCACGACATAGATCAAAGTGCATTATACTAGCAGTTGTGATGAAAAGATGATCTACAAGTATTTGTTGGCAGACTCCCAATTAGACCTATAGATATTTCCCACTGAATTTATTAATGTCAAAAATAAGTGCTTGCTTCAGTGTCATCGGATCATTATTATGAGGAATTTATATAAAACCGCTATCTATTACTGCACTAATTTCGTGTGAACATCTAATTTATTTAAGCGAGCAATTCTTGTTGACTATAACAATTTTTAATTTGGCTACTACATTTATGTTTTTCTGTTTAAGTTCATTTTCTAAAACGAATTGTTATAATTTTACTCTAAAAAAACATTTTAACAACGCCATCTCGTAAATCTCTGAGCTACTTGTATTGTTGGTATTGAGTAGTTCATTTAGGTTTATAACAATATACGAATATGATTGTGATTGGAATGAATATTTTAATTTAGCTAACGTTTTTCTTTTATGTTTATCTTAATAAGTTCTTCTCCGTAAAGCAAGATCTAGCTGCCTTTTAAGCATTTTAGCTAAAACATTAAAAGCGAAAACTAATGTCGAAAATAATTTGAATAGTTTGTACATTTTTATTTACTTTACAGTTTTAATTTCACTTTACACTGTAATGAGATACAATTAACTAACTTTTCTAACACTTTTGTAACTAGCTAATAATATTCTCCATTTTTGTGCAAGTTTAGTCCTGTACTCAAAATTAAACCCAATAAAAGCTTCAATTATTCACCAACACTTGTTTTGCTATGACAATTGTGTTGAGTAAGAATTGCTGCTTTTTAAATTCAGAATGGCTATCATTAAAAAACGTAATTTGGACCACCATTGTCTTGGAAACGCTATATTCTTTGAGTAGTAAAGACATATGTTTAAACCTGACTGGATTAGTTCTGATATTAATAATTAACGCTCGTGACAACTGCAAACACCTTGAAATTCATTTTTATGAAAATTATCAGATTATATTATAATATTATGATTATTTACGCTATATTAATATCTAAGTTATAATTACGTTAAAATCTTAATGGGCCTTAAACATTTAATGAACTCTGTATGTAATAAGGCCTTTAATTCGTCAGATATAATATCAAATAAGGGTATAGAGAAACAGAAATAATACTTTATGCTCACATTTTGATTGTCTAATACCTATATAATTAACTGATCAGTATTGTTCACAAAATTTATAATACTATACTAATTATGGCATAGAATATGTATACATACCTATATATAAAAAACAGAGTCAGTTATATTATAATATGTGATCAAAATTCTCAATATCATTAGAAATATAAAAGCTATCTCAATCCACGTTCCAGAGTCTCCAGAAATAAATGTCAGTCGGGCCTATGACGCAGATAGCGTTTTAATAAATGGACAACTTTTGGACGACTGAGGGTTAATCGAAAATAGTTTTGGGACAGTACTTCAACTTTATTTGTCAATTTAACAAAGTTATATTTGTTAGCGAAATAGTATTGTTAAAAGTATTTATATTAATATCTAATTTTACTTATTACAAAGCCTTCATTTTACGTAAAAATGGGTAAATAATGGTTGTAAACAAACTCAAATTACACTTCTAACAGTTTCGTATAAGAATTAAATTGAATTATAAAAAACTTATCGTATCAAATATTTTTTTGAAACAGAAGCTTCATAGCTGAATATCCTGTCTTCTATGTAATTTAAGGCAGAAAACTGGGCCGCAACATTAGATAATTCACCAAAGGGATGACCGCATTCAAAGTCTGAATATTCATAGACACGAAATGTTGAGTTCCAATAATTGCGCTTATCCACGAAAAGCTGTGCGATATGATTACAGACATCGATAAAAAAATGATTTCGTTTTTAAAATTCGTTATGGTATCACCGCAAACAATAAAATAGAAACGGACGCCTCATGTAATGGGGTCTCGAATGAAATTATAGGTTCATTATATTTTAATTACATGACGATTCGATTGTTTGTTGTAACGTATGAAGGTATTTCTTATAATAGCGTATGTGAACGTGCAGCCGACGGTTCACATGAAAGAGCGTGATGAATGATAATCGTTCTTTTTCAACGTCTATAATTTTACAGCACGAAAACACCTGCTGATGCGCTGCTAATCTCTAAACAAAATAAATGATGTATATGTCATTGTATAGTTAAAACCGTAAGGCATTTTTCCCCTTTTTTACTCACGATGCGGATGGAATAAAGATAACGATTTTAAATTATTAGGTTTTAGAAGTTATTAATGTATAAAATATTTTATAGATAAAGTAAGTATAGCTTTTCGATAGGTTCTTAAAATACTATACCGGCTGTAAGTCATAAGATATATTAGTATTATTATTATATTTTAATTTACCTAAAAACTATTTGGTCGACTTTGCACGTTGGATAAAATCGGGGCGTTACACAAGTCAGTGATCGTCGTGCGTTTTTATTTTATTTTTATTTCCCCATTTTATTTAAATGATTCAGGGATAAACCTCAATCACGCAACTACTATAAATGTCAAATACAATTTGTACGTTAATCTATCTACCAGGGCAATGGCTCTAACTGATAGTCAAGATAAAATCCTACGACTGCGCAGATATGTCTTTGGGATTAGGGTAGTCTTTTCTGTGTCGAGATAAGAATAACATGTTTGATACTAATCGGCATTAAAATAAGGCATCTTTATGCTATCACCCATCAGACGTTACGAAGAGAGAGTGAGTCGTGACGCGTTTAGAATAGTTCAGAGTAATATGAGTAGTTTAGTTCAGAGTAGCTCATTGTTGTAGTTGGAGTACTAAACTACGTAAACTACGTAAACCAATCTGGACTGAGATTATTCCAAAAACTTAAAGTTACCCTCTTTGCTCAATAATTTAAAATAATAAAGGTGTAAAAGACGCGAGAAAGAAATCAAACAAGTCGCACAAACATAAGCGGGAAAAACAATGGACTGTCGATTACTCTACCATAGACCAGAGTTAAGCAAAAAGTGTTCATCTTTTGTAATGATTTTGTTATCTTTTACTGGCTCATTTCCATTAATTCTAAGTAGTAATCTGCCAATGGCGAAAAGTCATGGAAAGTTTCTAAAAGTACATGATTATGACGACGACATAAAAACTATATCAGAGACAGACTAAAAAAATTATAAAGTTCTTTTCATTATAATGTACGTCATGAAAACATTATTTTTATATATCTGTTTACTCGTTTCTTTTTATTTGCTTGTATCTCGTAAAGTTGCTACAGTAATATTACCATTTCTTCTTATGTAAAAATTTCAAGGTCGATGAGCGTTAATTCAATAAAATTTATTTCAATAAAATTATGGTGAATATTAGGACACAAAACATGAAAACATTTTACGGTCTTGACGAGACAATTATAAATAATTATTTTTGAAATTATGTTCTCGTAATTACCCAACAACGTTTGCTTTATATTATTGGTCACGCAATGTTCCAAGTTTAAGATATTAGCATCAATAGTATTATAAATGAATGGAAATTAGCTGACAATTCTGAACAAATATTTCTCAAATAAAACAAAGAATTAAACACTTCGTCGCATAAAAAAAGCATTAAAAGATGGCCTTAAATTATCTAAAAAAAGGCCAGAGAACCCATATACCTATAATTTTATGAAAAAGCCAACATAAGGCATTTTATATCGCAAGTAAATAATTTAAAAAATAAGAGGAACTTTTTAGCCTTAGAAAATAATTCCTTAAGAAAAAAGTAGTTTCACTAGCAAGATTCACTACGATACTACAAGATGTTTGAATTTACAGTTTACAATGTATTTTCAACTGTACGAAACATAAATAGAAAAAGAAATTAGCAATGTTCATTATTTGTGACATGTTTGTAGCATTGGTTGCAAAAGGTCAATTTAATAATGGTTCGTTACCCACTCGCTAAGGTACATGGTGCTTACTATAAAATATAGACGTAGTTTTTGTGTGAAATTGTTCCAATTTGCTGTTCACAAACGATTTATTTAATCTAAATCGTTTTTATTGCCTCCATTTTATAAAACTTTCTTATTTGCATGGAGTTATTTTTAAAATAATATATTGTTATTGTATTTCCAATTTAAATAAACATTTTTAAATGTACTCAAACCATTTATACCATAAGTACAAAGAAGAAAAATTGAAAAAAAAACTTGTACCATAGGTAATATTGACAGTATTGTGCTACTTGTATACGTTAAGTTTAGTGATAACTAAATAAACATCAATTAACACTATTAAACTCCTAGTTCAATAAATCAATTGATTAAACGATAAATTAAATTATTATCTCCAGGGGTTTGATTAATTATATAAGAGAACATAATACAACTATCACATTTACACATTACACTGCGGTATCGTTTACGTCGCTTTTAAACCTGCATCACAACGATCTAAATTTCTAAAGTTCAGGATATATTGAGGACTGTCGTCGTCATCAATACCAACATCTAAACTTTTATCGTCCACTTATGGCAATGTAGGTCTTTTGTAGAGATTTTCATACACCGTGGTCTTGTGCCGCTTGTGTTCAGCTGCAACGGGTTCGATTTTGTTTATGAACCTTTGCCGCGTTTTCCGGTAAAACTTCTCGAGATGTCCAACATCCATGGGTTCTATGAGGTATGTTGCCCGATTACCGCTTCAAATTTAAACTTCTTGGTCTATGTTGGTTGGTAGCAGCTCTACGGAAAACTAACGATCTACCTTCCACGGATCTCGTCATATGTAGTTACAAATTAATTAGATAAAATCACAATAAATTCCGACTTCCTCATTACAAATGCGTACTCCTTGTCGCCACAGATTCTAAATGTTACGAATAATATATCACCTAGCCATACATTATTAGCCGAACCGTTGTGATCGAAAAAGCGTTGACATTATCAAAGTCGACCTTCATGTCATGTACACAATAGGTGATAGAAATATACAATAATGCTATTTTATTTGCGAGGGACATGTTTGGAGTGATGATCGAGGCATACAATCAATTACTTCTCATTGAGCGCTCGGTAGTTCAATTGGCAGTCATTTTTGTGGCCATCATCGCTAACTGCCTCATGGTAAAGACGTGCTCTCAATAAGACTTATGAACTGCTGACGTCAGATGTTTCTACGACAGTGCAATTTGCAATTTGCGTATGTATGCAATTGAATAAGGACTAATACGCATTATGAGCTCGTTTACTATGAATTAATAAATATGTTGGTATGCACTTTAGTTATATTTGTATGTAAGATTTTACCGTTCTTCAAATTCTATACAAGTCATCCTGAAATGTAGGTTCATTAAATTCCGGTTTGCATGTTCTACAAAAACTAATACCTTATTTGACCTTACCTACCTACCTTTCCCGAAAAAGATACGATTTTACCTAATCAAAACTCGGTCACCTTGGTAGGTACTAATTTTTCAAATAATTATTCGTTCATGAAATTCATTTTATGTATATGTACGAATGATAGTAGATAATTTTAACTTCTCTGGGGTTAATTATCAATCAAGTATGTACATATTTTTGTTTGATAAAGTCAGTGCAGTATAACTCTAGAATAGTCGCCTGAGTAAACGATAGAAAGATTCGAAATCAGGGTAAGTAAAGCAAAAAATACACTGTAGGAATTACGCTCTGAACAAGACAAAAAACATTATCGTAGTTTGGAGCCTTGAATACAATATGAGATTTTATTTATATTTTCAGGAGATATTGTATTTTCATTTTGTAAAATAAAACCAGCCAAGTATCAGTCAATTTCTTTAATGAGTTTTTTTGTCATTCGAAGTTCACATTACAAAAGAAATAAAGAAAAATATAATCACAAAATAGAATTTTGTTATTGAGTTTTCTTATAATACGAAAGAATTGTTTTATAATATTATGATCCGGATAACTTTCATTATTTTTGGGGATCTAATGGATCCAATTTAATCTGTAAGAAATAACTAAATTAATAGTATGGCCAGCATGTTATAGACCTTTTTCTCAGAACCGATTCGTGACAATTCCAAATTATTATTGAATTCAAGCATATTAAAACATAACGCATTACCAACGGCCTTTTCAAGTTAGTTTTCATACTCAAACTTCCATTTACAGCCAAGTCATTAAAACTAAAAGGCTGGTTCAGCATAATGATCTTTAAATTGGTCATTCTTATGACAGATAATCGAAAAATCATTAAATGAAATACTGCGTGGTAAAGGAGGAATATCATAAAGCACAAATGAAGGGATAAATCGGGAATCATTAATTTTAAATCTCGCGTGGTATAATTACGAGGAATTAATTAACTTAGTAGGTATTTCATCCCCTGTATCATATCAAGAATTTTGATCATATGTTATTTTAATATTAATTCTTAACACGTTTGACATTCTAGCATTAACTTATATTATTTCTTACGTCTAAGTATTATGGATTTGATTCGTGAAAAAATGTAAAATAACTTGACAATATTTTCAATTCAATTGCTTGTGCATTCTCAAAAGCTGATTCCCAGAATTATATTGCTGTTATCATATTATCTGTAATTGGTTCAACATCTATGTATGCACCTAATCTACAATAAAGTGCGAAATGGACATGGTTTTACGTGTAGCCAAAAACGTCAGTAGTGTTGAGTTGCCTTGTTATTACCTAACATAAATTATACCTATCTTCCTCTTCTATCTAATTCGTGAATAGATGTTATTTGTTCATCATCATCGCATAAACCCATTACTGGCTCACTAAAAGGTACAAGGGTAGAAGGGTGGGTACTCCGCCCACAATGAGAAGGGCTTAGACCGTAGTACGACCACCACGCTAGTCAAAAGCAGATTGGTGGACTTCACACGCCTCCTAGAAAATAATGGAGAGCTCTCAGGCATGCAAGTTTCCCTGCAAGTGATATTTAATAGCTTAAAACGCACATAACTTAGAAAAATTAGAGTTGCGGTCCAGGGCTCATTCAGCTTAATGAAAGTAAAGCCAAACTCCTAACCACTGTGCTATTACGACTTAGAAACGAATTGTTACTCTCAATTAATTCATTCAAATCATTTATTCAATAATTTCGGTAATAACAGGGTAACTTTTTCAGCATCGCAATCTTCATCATCAACCCACTACCGGCCCACTGGTCTCCTCCCACAATGAGAAGGGGTTAAGGCCGTAGTCCACCACGCTGGCCTAGTACGGATTGGTGGACAGCATCGCAATATTATTTAAGAAAATTAAGTTTTTCCATTGCTGAAAAACAGAACTTAGAAACTCTAGTACCTAGCCTATGTCAAACATTAGAAATATTTTATGAATACTCGTTTTATTCGTATGTTATTCTTTTTTATAATAATTTCCATACTAAAAAGATATGTCCTACATACGTACATAATTAAGATTATTTTTAGAATTTTTACAAATTCATTTTTAGCACATTCATTTAACAACAATTTCGCTTAGTGATTATTCATTGGTAAGTCAACATCTCCTGAGGATGCTCCGGTTTCAGAACGAAACGTGCGTAGAGGGTTCGTTTCCGAAGATCTCTTCGGTGTGGAGAAAATGGATTGAATAAATTTTAAATTACACCTGCTTTTCGTGACTACGCGGCTACAGATTCTCCTGCTTTTGCGGAGTATAGCAAATTAAGCTTAATTTTCATATTATATCATGGAATTCCGCAAAGTAAGGCCTGCTTCTATCCAACGCTTCCTGTGGCAAACTCGAGGCACAATCAATATTGTTTATGCTGACAATATTGTTTATCTAGATTCAGTATAAATCTAATGTTAATTATAGTATGTTACCATTTCAATATTGTCCGCTTACCGCGATTATAAACCTATCAGTGAGTTTGTACCATTAATTCAGGATATACCTAATGGATAGATATATTTTATGCTTTGGAAATTCAGAAATAATAGACTAAAATTATGTATGGTCTTTCCAGTAATAATCATGGACTAGCATAAATTGGTAATAGGTATGCGCCACGTTAAAAGTACAAATTTTCTTTTTACGCATCCAGGATAAAATAAGGGTGAAATGTATTTGCGCCAAGAAAACATGTAAATTGAAATGTTTACAAACAATCAACAAGTTATCCACATAGGTCTATGGGTATATAAATGTAGGTACATTCAAAATAAATTTGCAATAAATTATGTGCGGGCATACAAACTTTGTTTTGTTAACAAAATGTCACATAATATTAGCCGTTATGCACCGTAGCTCTATGCAGCAAAAAGAGTTGCTAGAAACGTGTTCAATAAAACCTTGACATATTTTAAACGTACATTATTATATAGGTACTACATATTTTATACACTCATCACACCTAAACCTCGCTCTGAGTGTGGTACTAATGAATGTTTTTACCGCGTGATTATCAGATTAAGCCGTTATCTTGTATGTCGTAGCTATGATCGCGTCGTGCGAAATAATTCATAATGCCTCCATAAACCTAAACAAACTTAGCCCATTAGTGAACCGATAGCACGTTTACGATACGATCACTCACAAATATGGTATGAACGTATCCGTCACAAGACGAGATGTACTCTGAAAATATTATATCACAGAGTTCTTCAAACATGAAACAATGCTCCGATGGCACACTGCACTATATAGTTGGAGAGGGGCGCGACAGAGCGAAAAAAGGGAGCGTGACCGGGCACAGAGTCCTATGTGGTTCGGCTGAGGCCGAGCGCACGGTGACGCAGGGTACCGGCAGTCAGTGGTGCATTTCAGCGTTCACGTCCACATGATACGAGCGAGCGGTCCGGCATCGACAGCGGCGCAGCGGAGCGGCCCCGAGCGTCGCGACGGCCGGCTAACCGCGACTGGAGCCATGGAGCGACGTCGCAGCCTAGGGCCCGAGCGAGCAGGACAACACACCGCTCTACGCCGCGCGCCGCCCACGATTCTAGCCCTTGAACCCTCTGTCTTGATTCCGAATTACCTTGCCCGCGCCGAGTCTCTTACGGTGTAATGCGCCGGCTAAAGGGTTTTCACCCCGCGACCGTTCCCGTGAGCGGAGTTACGTAGACGCAAGAGATAGAGATGCTGTGCCTGTGTGGCTTTTCCTATAGGCCGTTTCGGTGTTATATCACTATTGAGCGTGCCTTTGACTTGTTGTTTTGGCCGTGAACGAGTCTTAACTGTGCAATAATTTTGACGATTATGCAGTTTTGCTCTTTACCTGCATGCAACTAGTTAGAAGGTCGGTACGTCACAATTAAATGTTTCCATTTTCGCGGCAATTTAAGTATTCTATGAATCACAGATGCACTTTTCTTCCTCTTTTTCTACCGTACAGATATATTAGGACTTCCCTAAGTGCATTAACTTTTCGGATTATATTGCAATCACGCGCCAGAAATATTTTAATTAAAAAAAATACTTTAATGCTTTTATAATTTTGTTATTGACTATTGAATTTTTTTCTATGTTTCTTACTCTTGAGGTATATTAACATGGTCACTTTATATGTACACCTATTTTTATTTATAAAACGCTTTAACCGAAACATACTAAAAGGCAGCACACAGTCAATATGGTTTAACGAAGAATTAGTTTTTGATTTTAGATTATGAGACGGTATTCTTTGAGCAATCTCGTAGATGCATACTTATTTAGAAAAAAAAATGTTAATTCAATCTCTAAATCAGTTAAACAAGGAATGAAAGTGTGATTTTTCTAATTATATCAATGAAACTTGGTTTATGGACCATGGTCAAAAGAAGCACTTGTTTACCGTTTGGATTGGTGGAAAAATTAGCATGGTGCTAGTACAGTATGTCCCCGGATGAGCTCAATCTCGCCTGTAGCTTTCTTTCTGAGGATGGCTATAGACACCGCGAGAAAATTTCTTAATATCACGGGATCTAGAAAAATCCTCGAAGAGTCTTTTTTATTGTACTACAGGTTAGCCCTTGACTGCAATCTTACCTGCTAGTAAGTGATGATGCAGTCTAAGATGGTAACGGGCTAACCTATTAGGGGTATGGGAGTTATATTAAACCCATCCCTAATCGGTTTTTCGCGACATCGTATCTTAGCGGCACGTCTTTATCGGTTGGGCGGGAACTAGCCTCGGTGGACGCCTTCCATCAGACCAGACCAGAGAATATTCAGAAATTATAAATTCCCAAACTTCACTCTATCGAACCCGGGTCCTCCAACTTAAACCCACAGCGCTCACCGTTGCGCCACAGAGGCTTTCTTTAAGATTAATAATAAAAAAAAGAATTTTGAGAGAGAGAAGAAAAAGAATTGTGAGGAAGAATCCTAATTTATTTCCTACATTAAATGAAATTTATCCAAACAGGAGGGGCAGACCATATCCTAAATATTAAAAACATTGGGTACCAGCAAAAAGGTTGGCTGTCTTCTCAAACAATTCGTTTTGTATGGCTATTACTTTGTACAATAAACTTCCGGACGGTCACAAAAATCTACCACTAGTAAAATTCAAGCGAGCAATTTTTGATACTCTCAACAAAAAAAAACTATTATAGTGTAAAAGAATACCTTAGGGACAGCAAAATACCTACTTAGTTAACTTTTATAACTGTATAACAACATTTGTAATTGTATTATTTGCCTAATTAACTTTAAAATGATATTATTACTTATTTCTGATTATTGTATTTTTATTCTTTAAATTGTAATGTAATTTATATTTTTTATTTTTTTATTTTTTATAAACATTTGCACACTGTCTGTGACAGTCGATTGTGAAGGGTCTGTTTAATGAAATGTGTTCTTATTATGTACCCGCAATTTGGTAAATAAATAACTATTATTATTATTAAAGAAATATGAAGGAATTTCTTATTAGGTATTAACGATAAATGACATGAAAAATGTTAGTACTATTTTCATTCAAGGCAATAAGATCTAAAAATATGTTTTGTTTACTTATCATAGTGATGTAAAACATGACATCGTACCGCAAGGCGTTGATTAACATCTAAAAAGTGAATAACGTACAAGATGGCTGCCAAAAGAAGCGAAGGTTATTCACAATTTGCCTAACATGTTACCTTTATAGGCGTAACTGCTGAGTCAAGCCCAGTTGTCGAGAGCGGCTATATTATAGAGCCTAATAAGCAGTTTTCATCTCTGAATAAAATTACATTATTGTTATACCTAGGTACTACAGTTACATAAAGGGATGCGGTCGTGCGTACGTTTTGTTAAATATTTTTGTGGCTGGCTTGTGTCATGGTTATAATCCCACTAAGACATAAGATTATACGGCTAGCCCTTGACTGCAATTTCACCTGGTGTAAGTCATAAATGGTTGAGGAGTGTGGCATGTAATCCGTTTCTAGCGACATCGTACCAGAACGTTAAGTCGCTTATCAGTACGTCTTTGTCGGTACGTCTTGGTTGGTAACTGGCCACGGCCGAAGTTTCCCACCTGACCAGACCAGAGAAAATTCGGAAATAATAAATTCCCAAATTGCCCCTTTCGGGAATCGAACTCGGGGAACATCGAAGATTAAGACCTCATTCGCACAGCGCTCATCGCTGCCCGAATGAGGTCGTCAAAACATTATATGAAAATGTGCACTTGGTAGTGAGATGATGGCAATAAAAGACGCGCAGCCAAGCGATTTAGAGTTCCGGTACGATGCTGTGTAGAAACCAATAAGGGTTATTAACTGCCATACCTCTAACATTTTGGACTGCTATCTCACTTGGTGGTAAGTAACGATGCAGATTTCAGCGGGCTAAATTTTAGGCAGTTAAATATTCAAACTACACCTAATTAGTTTCCACGCGGCATCGTACCGGAACACTACATAGTTTGGCACCACCTCGGTGGGGTAAGACCTAGCCACTGCCGAAGCCTCACACCAGACCAAAAAAAGTTAAAAGCTAACGAGTGTAATTATGAAAGTCACGTACGAAAATAGCAAAAAAAAAATAAGGAAAGTTTTTAAGTAGTGCTAGTATCTAGATTCTGCGTTTTAGTTTAGGTTTAGTAATTTTGGTTAGATGCTAAAAATAGAAAGATTGAATTAAAAACCCATTACATGAACTATAATAATAATCACTAAAGAATAAAAAATATATCTTCAAGAGTTTCAGTGGAAACAAGATTCAATTTCGCTCTGATGTTCACACTAATAGGACAAAAAGTTAAGCCTTCAGTTCAGCACACAAGCACACTTTACTCAGTCTTTACCTCATTAGGAGAGTTATTTCATTAGGATCAGAAGATCGTTTTCTAAGTTTATTTTCCTCAAACCTTCACGTCAATAGAGTAATAATGTATGTAGCAAAACAATATTCTATAAATACGACGACGGCCGATTGGCGCAGTGGGCAGCGACCCTGCTTTCTGAGTCCAAGGCCGTGGGTTCGATTCCCACAACTGGACAATATTTGTGTGATGAACATGAATGTTTTTTAGTGTCTGGGTGTTTATCTATATATTATAAGTATTTATGTATATTATTCATAAAAATTATTCATCAGTTATCTTAGTACCCATAACACAAGCTACGCTTACTTTGGGACTAGATGGCGATGTGTGTATTGTCATAGTATATTTATTTATTTATTTATTTACGTACCTCGTTGAGTGGGTTTTGAATAGATTTTGTGGGTTTTTTTTGTTTAACTACTTTTTGTTCCACTAAAAGAGCAGAGCTGTCGTAGTTGGCATTGAATAAAAATTAAAGTAGAAAATATTTCCATTATTGAAACTGCGTAAAATATAGTAGGTTAAGAAAGTTTTATCCTACAGAGCCTCACAAGCAAAGTAAGGGTACAGGCAGGCGATGCGACGCAGTGGATCGGGGTCATCATGATCATATCAACCTATTCGTCCCACTGAAGGGCTTAACTCTTCTGCCACAAAGAGAAGGGGTTAAGACGTTGGCACAGTGCGATTAATCCAGGTATATTGTGTGAAATAGCGGCTGAAAATTAGTATGGAAAAAAATACTTAAAAGTAGGTGGCAAATGAAATTACGGAGAATCGCTTGTAGAAATATTTGTTATACGACAGATTCAACGTATATTATTACCAAGGAACGAATTATTGCCCATCTTCACTAAAACTAAGCGTCGCCTACTTCTCTTCTTCTTTTTCTCTACTGGAGGTTGGCCGTCAGCTGAGCGAACTTGCCGCGGTCTTGCGAGAAAAAAAATTTCCACGCTAACGATATTTGTACTTTCGCGGATGTTGCGCAACCAGGACTTCTCCCTTTTTCCAACGCGTCGTTTGCACTTTACTTTGCCCTTCATTATGAGCTGGATCAGATGGTATCATGTTTCAGGACGTGGCCCAGATATTCGACTTTTCTCTATTTAATGATTTGCGGCAACACCCGGCTTCTGGCGGAAGTACTCTCACTTTAAAAACTTTCTGAGTCCAGCTAATGCGGATCATTCTACGGCAGTACCACATCTCAAAGGCTTCGAGACGTTTCGAGAGTATCAGCTTTTAGATTCCAAGCTCGCCTACATCGAATGCTTAATGATTTCGGCGATGTCTGTAGAGAAAAACGTTTTTCCAACTTTTAGGTGATAACTAAGACGATAAATCTCCTGATATTAGACGCTTTTTATTTAGGCATTGCCTTGTACATCGTTAGTGAAAACGGGCATGTATCTGTGTTCCACGAAACACGTATTCATTTAATTCAATGAGACTGTCTAGCTGTATAATTGAAGCTAGGAGCTAACAATGGCACGCTTAAGTTACCGGATCTGAATTATTACCAAAGTCTGCCTTCATCCGCGGTTGTTATAATTTACAGATATAAATCCGCCATGCTGAAATACATCTTATAATATTAAACCGCAGGAAAATTTGTTGCCTACCTACTACCTACAAGCTTTTAGCAATTCTACCAAGATTTTGTTACATAAATACATAGTAACAGCATCTTTGGTTACGTGGTCTGCAGGTCGATCGTAGGCTCGATCAAGTGAGACTGATAAACTGTTAAAAAAATTTATATCTAAATAATTCTTAGCGCCAGTAGTAAGGAAACTTTCGATATCCACTCTGGTGTCTTAATAAGCCAGAAATTTTTATTCACATTTGATAGTTTATTTTTATATTTATTTATTAATTATACTATGTACTTCTGATCTATTTCTGTACACTAGTTTATCTATTAGTGCGTAGTTATTCGTATGTATGTATTTTAAAATTTGTACCAACAGCAGTCTATTCTCCTCTTCTTTTTTTCCTAATTCAAAGGTTGCCTGGCAGAGATCGCTATTAAGCGATAAGGCCGCCTTTTGTATTCTACTTCTTTCTATATGTTTCTGCGTTTATTATATTTTGTATATGATAATATTGCGGTATACAAATAAAGAGTTGAATAATAAAATCGTTAAAGCCAGCCAACCGAGATTTGAGCAAGCTAGTGGGTAATGCTCTTTTCTTTTTTTTTACTTGGTATAATTAACGGACCAAGCCGATGGACCATCTGGTAACTGGAAAACCATCGCCTGTAAACAGAGCGACACTTCGCAGAGCATACAAGGAACACGTCCAGTAATGCGCCACCCTGTGTCCATCAACATGACAACATGAAGCGTAGGCAGTGGCATCCATAGAGGGTATGCAGATGATATAAAATGTCGAGTTCCTCGTAGTTAGAAAAAACTTAAAGATTGCCTCGTAGTTATAAAGAACTGAAGAGCCATTGTAAGAGTTATAAAAAGCCTACCCTTACGTATAACTCGTACTCGAAATTTACTTCATTTTATAACATCTGCATACCCTGTGCATACCCTCTATGCACGCTACTGGGCGTAGGAATTAAGCTCCTGTGGCTCTAACAACAACCACAACCACGCCCTTAAGGCTTCAGCGGCAGAAATAAGCGTGGCGGTCTCCGGAGAAGCTCGGTCTTAAAAAGCTCTGCTACTACCGAGTCTATCTACTCTTCTTTGAGTGAGAAAGCCTACACGAGAATATTCAAAAGCTGAAAGGTTAATATAATGATTTTACTTTGTATTTATTAGTTGCGTCGTGTAATTATTTTCTGAAATCACATTTAATATAAAATTTGCAAGCTTAAAAAGATTATAATCTCTGAGGTGGAAAACATAAATATCCAAAGAACGATAACCAAACTTTACTGTTGTAAAATTTATAATATTCATGTGCCAATATTTAATTATTTTGTAAGATAATATGAAGAGAAAATTACATGTATGAATTCATATAGGTCTTTCATAAAGGTTAATAGGCTTAAAAATTAATACATGAGCATAACTTTATACAAGACAAGTCTTATATAAAGTTTTTTTTTTTATATATAAGGTGGTTTAATTCATTTATGTACGAACAACTTGTTAAGTAACGGTAAAGAAACAATGGGTTATTATTATTTATTGTCATTTACTTGAATAAATGTATTTATTATTGAATTTAAAGTGTTTGAAACTTTTTTGTGTAGTAAAAGTAATATCACGGATGATATTAACGTTACATTTTTAGGCCGGTACATAACATGTGAATTATAAGAATTGTGACGCTTTACACGATCCCTCGGAAAGTATAAGAGCAACCGTAGTAGGTCCCCATTGTTAATGTTTACTGCAAAAGTGTATCTGTCTGTTTGTTTGTTATCATAGATGTTGGCTTGCATACTAGAGAAGAATATAGGATTCTTTGTATCCAGAAAAACAAAGGGATACATTTTCATCAAGTAAAACAAAATTGTTGCCCTTCATAGTTTGATAATTCAAGTCCCACCAAAAATAAACTATTTCTTTGAGACTTTTTAAAATCGTAAACAATCGCGGACTTGTTAATCGTTATATATACATTTGTCACATTTATTTATTTTATTTTTTAATTCTGGTTTTATCATCATAATATAACAACTACCGAAGATAATAATATAACATGTACGAGTATGTTAAAATTAAGAAAACGCGTACGATTTTATTTTTTGTCTAGTAGAATGAGTAACCCATAAAAATCTTAAGAAGATAGGCATCTGTTTCTTAACTATCCGCAAAACTACTTTTAAGTGTAATAAATTTATTTTACACCTTCACTTCGCAAATCACGACAGATCTACGATAGTGTCACAAATAGAGTATCAAAAGCAGTCGATTCGCAAGCCAAGTCGATCCCTATTTATATCACAGATCGTGCAAGCATCTGTTTTTACAGAACATTTAACAGTCACATAAGACGGTTATAAAAATGAAACTAAAATAGTCCAATACTCAAAAGAACCGCCGTAGTACTGCTAATTTATTCGATTTAAAGTTTTATAGGAATATTGGTTGATTTGTTCATAATTTTATTTTATTGATTTGGAATATGAACGTCATTAAAGTCACAATAATTATGCATGAACACAAAGTATTTATTTTATTATAAAGGTGCGTCGGAACGCACAGTGTCGGTCCGTTTCAACAGTTAATTGAGAGAAGAAAATAGCCAGAAAATAGAAACTAGAACGATCTATAATATGAATTAGTACAGTGCCTGTCAAAAAACAGAACCCCTTAAATTATGGCCTAGAGGATGGAAATTTTGACAACGTAGTACATAACAGTTTAAATGTTTAGTTACACGATAAATAAGTATGTAAAATCCTATGTATAAATAAATAAATGTATCACGACAACTAATGAACACTTTATGAATAATATACATAAATACTTATAATATACCTACTGGTAATATTTTTTTACGAATTTAACATTTTTGAGAATTTAGTAATAAATGTATATAAATAACTAAATGTTTCAAGGGTCCTAAGGTGGTAAAACAGTAAATGGAAGTTTATAAAATGGTTCTGTATACTTTTTTTATCCTCACGCGGACCAAACGGTTACTACGTAAAGGTAAAAACAACAACTATAAATTTCAAAATACTACTAAGTAAATATAAAAATATTTCCATAATAGTATCTATTTTATATTTAGACAACGTTAAACATATAACGTAGGTATATTGTAATTTTTGATACCAATGATGTTTGGTATTAAAGGTTACAATTTTTTTTTCTATAAACAGCGGGCAATCGAGCATGTAGGTCACCTGATGTTTAGTGATCACCGCCGCCCATAAACATCTGCACCAAAGGAGCCACCGACGCAATTGTTTATCCGCCCGTTGAATAACCCTAGATTGTATTTTGAAGGAAACACATCAGATGGGTGCGTTCCACAATTTGCAAGTGCGCGGTAGAAATGATCTGGTATTGCGAATAGTAGAAGAATACCAGGCATCCAAATAATGAGGATGAAATTTATTTCTATGGCGTGAGGTGCGGTCAGAGAACAGGGAAGGAGGTATCAATGCAAACCACTCTTCAGAACACTCTCCATTATAGAGTCGATAGAACACATCTCTCCGACTAATAAATCGACTGCAGATTCATTTTAAGTAAAGCATTTAAAAATAAAAATAAATTTTGAAAATGACATTTATTATAACAATTGACATCAATATTTAAATTATTAATTTTTTGTTTGACTTAAAATATTACTTATGCTTTAATACGATTTTATTTTTAATTTTTTAATACGTAACTATGTAAAAGTTAACTACTTAAATAATTTTGCACGCCTGAAATGGCAAACTGTGAGCCCCAAACTTTTAGCCCATAAGATAAATATATGTACAGTTTATGCAATAAATGAATAATTATTTAATGTTTTCCAAAATCACCTCATAAAATATGATAACCGGGGATTTCACTTTGTATGAGTAAAGTGTACTAAATAAAGACGGTTTCTTTAGATCGCAGAAATATCTCAGTTGCAAGGGCATCAACTAATCTTTCGCTCACCGGATTAGTGAAACCAGCTCTATGCGATCAAACGAGTTCATCTGAACATCACCTCACAGCGGAGAGACTATATTATTCAATTTTTTTATTCCACTAATAGAAGCGGCGATAGCGCATTGGATAGGAGCTCGACTTCACTTTCTGGGGGCCGAGTTCGAATCCCAGAACGCACGTATAACTTTTCTAAGTTGCGTGCGTTTGAAGTAATTAAATATTACTCGCTTCAACAGTGAAGGAAAACATCGTGACCACTACTGAGAGTTTTACATAATGTTCTAAAAGGTGTGTGTCCACCAATCCGCACTGGGTCAGCGTGGTAGACTGCGGCTTTTACCCCTTCTCATCGTGGGAAGAGACCCATGCTCTGTAGTGGATCGGTAATGGGTCAATGTGATGATTCCACTAATTACAACAAGTTAGCCCTTGACTGTAATTTCTCCTGATGGTAAGGAATGGTACAGCCAAAGGTGGAAGCGGACTGACTTGTTTGAGCATGTAGCACTTATAAACCATACTCCTAATAGGTTTCCTTGTGACATACGGTACGCGTTACGCCAAATATGGCTTTTTTGTAATAGAGTGGTGACTAGCCACAGCCTAAGAAGCTCCCACCAGACCAGAGAAATTTAAGAAATTATATATTTCTAAATTTTAATATTTCCAAATTGTCCATGCCTCTGCAATTTTAAGCCCGACTAGCTATCACCACTGAGTACAGGAAGTCATCAAATAAGGTTTGCGATGCATAAAACCTTTCGAGCAGGTTGACGTGGTGTAGCTAGGTTACGTAGCTCTTTACAGCTATTTATTTAAAGAACTTTTTTTTTATTTGTGAATAACGTTCGGGAACTCACAAAAAATTAAAAGTGGGAGCGAGCGGGAGTCTTATTACGTCTTATTTTCTGAGTAGCGCATTAATGAGGTGTGTAACCTTATTAACTAAGCAGCATAATGCTATGGCAATGATGAAGACGGGAAACAGCATAAACTAATTTAAACTTTCATAAACCTTTCACAATACTACAACTATAATAATGATTTATAAGCTAAACTTAAGGCAAGGTTAAAAGCTTTGTCAAACACCACCTAGGCTCTAAATAATAAAGATGGCAGGCTTTATACAGGCTTTAACTGATAGTGATATGACCAGATTTGATTTAAACCAATCTTCTTTTATTTGCAATTTGTATGTACTATAGGATTCGTCAAGTTCGTCTTAAATTAAATTGTATATTTTTATCAAAGCTTTTTTTCACATCATCATCATCATATCAACTTATTATTGGCCCACAACAGGGCACGGGGCCCCTCCCACAATGAGAAGAGGTTAAGGCCGTAGTCCACGAAACTGGCCCAGTGCAGATTGGTGGACTCAACATACGTTTGAAAACATTATCGAGAACTATCAGGCATGCAGGTTTCCTTATGTTTTCCTTCACCTTTGATGCAAGTGAAATTTTAACTGCTTTGTACACATACTCAGAGGAAATATCAGTTCAAATCAATAATAAAAAAACTTAAACTTTTTTGTGACGTTATCACTGTACTATTTAATTTTGATCTATCTCGTATAGGGTTCAGCCAGCGTTTACTCACGAAATCCCATTAGAAACCTTTAAAATTATCAGTGTTTCTGCACTATTTTATGCTTGTATAACGTATTGAAACTATATTCATATTGCAGAAAAGAGCTGTACGGTCAATATATAAACTTAAATCACGTGAATCCCTCCGTGAAAAATTTAAAGAAATTGGTATACTTACGGTAGCCTCACAATACATTTATAACAATATAGTATTTGTAAGACAACATATTAGTCTTTATAAACAAAAAGTGGATATAAACAGTCGACTTATAAGAAATGGTCATAAATTAGTGACATCTGCATATCGTCTGCGAAAGGTGCAGAAGTCATTTGTGGGATTGAGTATACGCTTTTATAATATGATTCCTAAGGTAATTTTGGACCTACCAATGCATAAGTTTAAAGAATGTGTTAAAACACATTTATTACAGCGAGGTTATTATACAATTGATGGGTTTCTTAATGACAAGGTTGCTTGGAAGCATCCGGCTCCGCTTTCATCTCTCACAAG
This sequence comes from Pararge aegeria, assembly GCF_905163445.1. Taxonomy (NCBI): domain Eukaryota; kingdom Metazoa; phylum Arthropoda; class Insecta; order Lepidoptera; family Nymphalidae; genus Pararge; species Pararge aegeria. Next base: position 13,902,149 of record NC_053187.1, on the reverse strand, counting down.
ATAGAAAAATGAATGTTAAAATATAAAATGTAAATTTTTGATGTTGGAAAAGAGCAACTGCTGAGTTTCTTGCCAGCTTCTTCTCGGTAGAATCTGCCTTCCGAACCGGTGGTAGAGTCACTACACACGGACAGACTTGACGTTTCAAAAGTGCTTGTATTAGGCCTACTTGAAATAAATGAATTTTGAATTTGAATTTTGTATTGAATTATGAACATCTCTCTTAAATCACTCTATATATTAAAAAAACCGAATCAAAATCCGTTGCGTAATTGTAAAGATAATTGGGACAGACAGCTGGAGGCGACTTTTTTATACTATGTAGCTGTACACAAACAGTGTAACAAAGCGGTAAATCTAAGTAACTTCGTGAAGTTTAATAAATAAAGGAATGCTAGCTTCCTGCACAGGATCATAAGGTACATATTAATAGTATAGAGTTCAACCAAAGTCCGATTTCAAAGGTGCATTCACAGCATAGACTGAGGATTCAAACTCAAAGCCATTGTGTGAAGCCATTCTATTACGTTCTTAGCTTTTGAGAGGGGTATGAGAAATGTCCCGATTGTTAAAATATTAAAGTCATGCTGTTGCCCGCGACTTCTTCCGCTTTTGTTTCGGTGTTTATAATTGTTTTTTTCCTAATCCCTCATAATGGGTTTAGATGTGATCTTATAAATGGGATATCCCAGGTTCGATCTTAAATTGATTACGGTAAAAAGTTATCAATTCTGATGATTTTTATTGTAATGACATCAATCCAGCGCCACGCTCGGCTTTAATCTCTTGCAAGACAGAATAGTCATTATTTTCATTGCCGGCTTCTTCTCTGAGAATGTGACTTTTGAAACGGTGGTAGAATCTCGACACTCAGGTTTGACGTTACAAAAGTGTTCAAATAACGGTTCCCTACTTGAAATTAATTAATTTTTAAATTTGTTCCTCGGCAGGGTAAATAAGGGAATTTATAATTTAAAAATCTTTGCTGTCTGGTCTGGTAGAAGGCTTCAGCCGATGCTAGTTACAGCCTTACCTGCTAATCAACTCGTTCCGACAAGTACGATGCTGCGTGAAAGTCAATTAAGACTATGATTTTAATACAACTGCCTCACTCTAAACAGGTTATCCTGATATTATCTAAGATGTGTATGTTCAATTACCACCTAGATTAAGTAAGATGTAGGCAAGGGTATCATAGGTTCTTTTTGAATCCCGTAGGAAGGCAACAAGGGTGTTTTTCCGGACTGATATATTCATCTCCGGGAGAGTAGATACTTCTTCGCCACAAGATTGGTGTGTTCAGCCAAAATTTGGTAACAAACAAATGAGCAAACAAAAAAACAGTCGCACTTTCGCATTTATAGAATAAGAGCGCTAATGTTACATCAATACTCAACCCGAATATCTAATTAAATCAAAGCCCACCGAAAATCCATCTTAAGATTGACAGGTTACAAACTCCAACACAAACAACTATTTACTCGGCAAATTAATTATTCAAAGCAATATCCGTTCAATCACTTCAAGTATATTCAACAATTACTGTGTTAAGGCTTAGTGTTTCTAATCAAACAATAATTTGGATGACTGAATGAAGACATGAATAGAGGGAATTAACTTACTAACTTTGAAATTCATATCATATTCAATTCATTCTTTATTAGAAAGTAATGAAATAAATAAATTATAAATAAATAAATATATACTACGACAATGCACATAACGTCATCTAGCTCCAAAGTAAGCGTAGCTTGTGTTATGGGTATGACTGTTGAATATTTTTTTTAGGAATAATATACATAAATACTTATAATATACAGATAAACACCAAGACACTGAAAAACATTCATGTTCATCACACAAACGTTTTCCAGTTGTGGGAATCTATCCCACGGCCTTGGACTCAGAAAGCAGGGTCTCCGCCCACTACGCCACTCGGCCGTCTGATTATTGAATTGAATTGATGAATTGTTAATTTTTTTAGATTTATACAATTTTGAACTCCTGAATCTCTCGGTACATCATCATTATCAAACTCCAAAATGACGCCGGCGAAGTGGTGATTGTTAGACTTTACACTACTACTACTACATACTTTGATCACTTTATGGGGAACTCTCAGGCATGCAGGTTCCCTCACGATATTTTCCCTTACCGTTTAAGCTAGTGATATTTTAAATTCCATAAATTAAAAACACATAACTCTGAAAGTAATGGGTTCGTGATGAGGATCGAAATTGTTCTCCCGAAAGGGAGGCCGAAGCTCTGAACACTAGGTTATCACCATTTCATATTTCTGGTACCAGAAACAGGTAGGTAATTTATTAATTAATTTAACTCTATTATGCAAGGAAGGACAATTAGTAGCACAGTTTTAAGTTTTAGAGCTCGTCCGGGGAAGTACTACGGCCATGCTCACTTCTTCCGCCAAACCGCATTGCTGTGTTTCATCCTGAAGAGCTGCAGCTAAAGTGAATTCTTGTGTTCCGGCCTGAAGCGCGCTGTTGCCGGCCTTATTACAAGTGCATAAGGCTTATAACCTGCACTGCTACGTTGGATGGACACAGAGCGGTTCTTTGTAGCTCGTATTCCTTGCGTGCCCTACGAAATGCTGCTCCGTTTTTAGGTCATACTTTTCTACTTTCTATCAGGTATCGACAACCAGCTACATTTTGATACCACACCTCAAACAGTTTTTATAGTGGGTAACTTAGAATTCTATTTTTAATCCGTTTGAATAACTCCCATCCGCTCGCCGGAGTTAACAAAGTATTTTGGATGCGTTTCAGTAGCACGATAGGTTTTTTTAGAATTTCCTTTCGACTGTATCAACTGAAACGTGGAGCGACGTATCTCTCGAATTCATCATTGAAAGATGCTTTGCCTAAAGAAGCTACGGATTTTGTTAAATTTTAGATATAATAAGACGTGCCTTTTTTTTGCCTCTTTGGTGTAGAGATTAGCTTATTCGAAAACCGATGCCCAGGTCGGGTTATAACCCAATGCTCAACGGCATTGGGTTTTCCAACAAAAATTCTACAGTGCTAGCCAGAAGATAAGATGTTGACGGTGTCCAACACCTACGCCCAGAGTTTCCTTAAAAATTAGCAAAGTACTCAAATATCCTTTCAGAAAATATCTTATAATTTCCGTGATACTAAATCATATTATATAGCTTAGATGTTTAGGATGAATGCGTATGAAGTTTATAAGGATTATACTATTAAATACCTCTCATTAAACTACTCACCAAATCTGACTAGAATACTAGAATACTACACAGACGTCTATTTATATTGTAGTACAATCCTTTTAATAGGATAATAACAAGTTGCAACTTGCGTCTGAGTCTTCCACTAGACTAACTCCGTGTAAACCAATGCATTCAACATACATACATTTTGCATACTGGTAAAGAAACGTAAATCCAAGATGGATATTAAAAAAAAACCTATTCAAAGTTCATTTATTTCAAGTAGGCCTATTACAAGAACTTTTGAAACGTCAAGTATGTGTGTTTGTAGTGACTTATACGACCAGGAACTCACTAAGCCTATTCTCAATCACCATTTTACAATAAAACAAATTACCACGCCCAATTATATTTTTTAACTAACAAATAAATAATTTTTTTTTTAATAGGAATAATGAATGTTTTTTAATTACTAAAATAACATAAAATTGGAAATATTTCAATGGCAAGTTATTTTAGTTGGTTTAAGATAGAACTTCGAGGGACACAAATCTGCCAACATAAATGTCGAAGGATATATTGGAACCTTTCCCAAATATCCTTCGAAACCGATCCCTTGTACAATAGTTCAACAGGTGCGGTGCTCTTAACCATGGTATTATTTTCGGATATCTACCAACCCTTTTATTTTTAACCTCAAAAAGACGCTGCTTCTATTTCTAACCGTCGACTGGTTAAACGGGTTTAACAAACTGTAACTCAATATTACAATTTTGACGGTTTAACATTTTGCAATCTGTGAACAGTTTATTGCTTGCGTACATAATATGATGAGTACTTCACTTACTAGAGTATTAGTTTCTCAATTCTAAATAATAATATAAATGAGACCTTGAGTTTGTTTGTTAGGTTTTCACGCCTTTAATACTCAACCGATTTTCTTGTGTATACACAAAAAAGATCTTTCATCCGAACAGAAATACTGTTCCTAAAAATATAGCCTAAATTAATTGACACGAGCGAAACAACTGGCCGAGCTTCACCTGTAATTCTTCATTCTAATAGATCAATTGCAGACTGCAATGGAACTTTCAATGTATACCTTTTTGCATTGTTGTGAGGGGACGGTGGTACCAAACCCTTCTCATTCTGAGAGGAGACTCGTGCCCTGTTGTGGACTGGCAATGAGTTAGTTAGTTATTATGATGATATTTTTTTATTCCACTACCAGTTAGCCCTTGACTGGAATCTCACCCTAGGATAATTAATAATGCAGTCTAAAAAATGGTAGCGGGCTAACCTGTTAAGAGGTATGGTATGATATGGTATTAGACAGATTACTGACGTAAAAACAGAAAGACGTACTTTGCCTACTGTCATAGTGTGATGTCCTACGGGATATTATTATGGGGCAAAGCGCTGATATTGAAACTATATTCATAGTGCAGAAAAGCTGTTTTAACTCAGTGAAAAAATGATGCATATTTTTTCTTGTAAACTGTAAAATGATGTTGAACAAGAGCAATCTGCTGAGTTTCTTGCCTGCTCTTCTCGGGGGAATCTGCATTCCAAACCGATGGTAGAGTCACTACAAATAGACGGACCAATTCAAAAGTGCTTATAAACTGAGCCTTCTTGAAATAAATGAATTTTGAATTTTTTGAATGACAATTGTATTAAACCCATACCTCTATGGTTTCTACAAGGCATCGTAACGGAACACTCGCTTAGCTGCACTTCTTCATCCGTAGGGTGCGGAAGGGATAAAAATAGAAACTACGGTTCAGCGGAGTGCCGAAGATCGGCAACTGCCAAATCTAGACTTCCGAGTTCAGACGCCCATTCAGTTACCGACTTTGGTCAACATCGGTGTACTAGCGCAAAATGGTGTGCACTGTCCCCATTAAGCTATACCACCTGCATTGTATATCTTTTGCATAGGTGCCTAGTCTATAAAGCAAGCTTTATTCTTGCAGCAAAAAAGACTGTTAAATACATTCTGTAGTTGGGTGACGAAAACACCAAATAGCGAAGCCTCATCCTCATGACAACGAAATTAAAGCTGTCACTAAGTATATGTTGTTTGATACGATGTACCCTTGACGTCACATTCGTCTTGCTTAGGCAGATGTCACGAACAATTTCCAAGCTTATTATTAAAACAATTTTGTGAAATACAATTCGTAGGAATATTGCCTATGAATTTATGAATCGGATGAATTTATTTTATGAATATTTTATTTCACAAATATTGAACCTTCGGGTTAGAGAAGTAAATGTGTCCTAGATAGTCCTAGTCGCTATGTTAAGCGGGTTATGTTGGGTTTCTCCAAACGACAACTTCCATAAATAGGAATACCAGAGAAGAACTGATTTCGGATAACCTAAAATGATCATATGCTGCAGTGTTAGTGAGCGGATGATATGGTTTGAGTGTACATGTTCTGGAGTAGAGTGCAGTTCAGGAATCATATACTGGTTAGCGCGTAGCATGTATGCACCGCATATAGTATACTCGTTAACCCCATAACTTTAAAAAGGTGGCAAGATGTAGCTGGATAGGGAAGGTGGAGAATCTCACACGATGGCTTGATCACGCCTTTGCCTTTTTTTACCCAAACAACCTTTTGATTATTTGACTAGTTTCAAAAACAAATATTTATGAAAGCGTACCTAAATATGAGTCGAAAAATAATTTCACCAAGATTATTAGATGGCCGACTGGCACAGTGGGCAGCGACCCAGTTATCTAAGTCCTAGGCCGTGGGTTCGATTTCCACAACTGGAAAATGTTTCTGTGATAAACATGAATATTTTTCAGTGTCTGAGTGTTTAAATGTATATTATAAGTATTTCACCAGTTAGTACGCATAACACACGCTACGTTTACTTTGGGGCTATATTGCGATGGGAATTAAAGAATTTATTTATTTATTTATTATTATTTATTTCTTAGATGCCGATTTATTACTACGAATATATATATTCCTACGAATTGTATTTCACTAAATTGTTTTTAATAATAAGCTTGGAAATTGTTCGTGACATCTGCCTAAGCAAGACGAATGTGACGTCAAGGGTACATCGTATCAAACAACATATTACAGTGATATTTATTCGAATCAGAAACCGAACTGAAGAGAATTTGAAGTTAGCGCTTTGAAATGCTTTACCACATAATATATCAGCAGACAGATAATATTTATAGGTTACCCGTCACAAATAAATCACAGTAAATAGGATGATAATTATTATTTAAATTGAGCTGCCCGCGTAGTAAACGCGAAATTTCATGCTCACTAAAAGTGATTTAAACATTGTTTACTCTGGCGTTCCCTGGGAGCTGAGTAACTGTCACACCTGTGCATCCTGACAAAGCGAACATAAATAATATTTGGGTAAATATAAGCTCGTGTAAAATATCGTACCTACTACTTGAAATAGTAAAATACTACCGCTGCATACTTATTAAGAAATCTTTTTTTTTTATTCCACTACAAGTTAACCCTTGACTGCAATCTCACCTGTTAATAAGTGATGATGCAGTCTAAGATTGAAACGGCCTGTCCTGTTAGGGGTTTCAACGAGATTTCTACGCGACTTCGTATCGGAACGCTAAATCGCTTAACAGCACGTCTTTGTCGGTACGATGTTAACTAGTCACGGCCGTAGCCTCCCACTTAACTTGATCAGAGGAAATTATAAACTCCCAATTTTCGCCAGCCGGAAATTGACCCCGGGTCTTCCAACTTGAAACCACAGTGCTTACTGCTTCGCCAGGGAGGTCGCCAAGCTAATAGGCCGGCAAGATATAAATAAGAAATTGCTTGTTGGTTCATTTATTGTCCTTCTTTCACACAGGAACAGAGCTTTCCATTATGTTGACGGGCTTAGGAAGGTCAGCTTGCCTAAAGTCTGTGCCTGGTCGTGAAGAAAATAGACGGTTTGAATTGGATCCACACAGCTCAATGTCGACAGAAGTAGAAAATGTTGAAGGAGGCCTACACAAATGTGGTTGAAAAGAGCTGAAGAAGATGAAGAAGTTTGGGGCTACTTTCTACTACGATTTGCAAGGTTTCAATTATTTTTTTATAGTTCTAAGTAAGGGACCTCGTAGATGGCAAGGAGCACGTCTGATAAAATACCTCCCTATTTCTAGGATTTTTTTCTAAGAAGTCTTTTCTTCCCACAGCAACTTCTACATTTTTAACATTCATTAGGCAAGCTGGGAAACGTAACGACTGTTTCCCTATTTGCATTCTTGCGGGCAAGCACAGTTTATCTTTAAAGATTCATAACGATCATTTAATTTAAAATGCCCTTAATATGTCCCTTCTGCAAAATTGAGTAATAATTTATTTTCCGGTTGTAACAACAGTTGTTCATGTAATTTTTATTTGACTACATTACAAAAAAGGAAATATGATAATCTTATAACGATAAGAGCCCGGATTTAATATTCTTATTTAGGAAAAAGCGAAGTATTAATCTTATTCGTAGCTGGTTCGTCGATATTAACTCTGGTGAAAAGGTACTTTCGGAAGTTCCTAATTAGATGCCTGCCATAGCATGTCAACATCCATATTATTTAAGAGGCGATTATTTTTTTGGATGAGAATTGAGAATCACATATCTAGGTTTCCTTATTCACATTTCACTATACGAGAGGAAAGACCGATGTAAAAGAGAAAGAAGTAGAAAGAGAGCTTTATATTGTAGATCTACAGCGAAGACCTCACAGCCGCATCCAACCTGCGTCCTTTACAGTGTTCAAGATTGCGACCTGGATGCGGCCAATCGAGACTCTTGATTGAATGTACGCGTCATCTGATAGGTCGCACGCTGAACGCAATGTGGAACGCTACTAATTACGCAGTTGCTTATAAAGGGTAGAGGCAAAGAGAACCATCTGCGTATGAAAAAGTGTACGCCAAATTTTAAAGATATCGCCACTTAGAAAACTTTTCACTTTCCACAAACTTTAACCGTTATTGTTCAACTATTACGGAATATTATATTAAAAAAAAATTTAAACACTCTCTACATTATCTCAAAGCAGCTTAACAGGTTTTATTATGCTGAATTATTTTGTAGTAGGTGCGTAAATAGTTTAATTTTATAAATAGCAATTTTAGCAACTACGCAGGCCAAAAAAAAAACATAACAAAGGACATTAAATTTTCAAACTCAACACACTTTACTGTGTTAGAAACTGCTTAATTTATATCATTTTTGAAGTGATTGAATTAAAATTATAATATTTAAAAAAATATTATATTTTAAAATCGTATTAACATTTTCCGCAAAAGTCAAACGAGTCTCTGTTCCGTTTTAACAACCGGCATAAAAAGCGTGGCTAAGTAGGTATATTTCGTTGAAATGAAATGTGAAAGTAAAATGAAATTTTTACCTTGACCTACACTCCGCTTGCCTGATTATTTATAACTATTAATAATGGAATCTTTTAATCTCCTAGTGTGCATTTGCATATTGAACCGAAACACGCAAATTAAACAGGACTCAATAAAAACTGAATGAAAAACGAGAGCTATTTACAATTTGAAACCACAGAATCCCCACGAATAAAATTGAAAGAAATTGGTTTACTTTTTCAAGCTTTGCTACTTAATTGAAAATTTTAGGCTATTTTTGCCAATGTAAGATGACCTAGGTAAAAAATAAATTAGACATTACTTTTACAATTGCTGTCATGATCTCCACCATGTTTGGATTTTGAGAAATCGTCCATTGCATTGCATTGCAGTGCATTTAATTTTTGATGTCAATGATAAATCTTTACTCAAGCATTAAAGTGCCTATTTGATGCTTACATAAAGAAAATCCTGACATGACAGTGATTAGGATCTTCGTTAAGTAGAACTAAGAACTAAAAATACAATAATTTTGGTTTCCTTTATTAATAATGTATAAGAAATATGTTCGAGTGATGAATTAAAATTTTAAGCTATTCTCATATAGGTAGGTTAAAGAATCGATCACTCGCAGCAAGCGTCATTAGGAAACCTTTATTATTTAGAGCTCTGAACATGGTAAATCCATTTTAATTATTCATGTCAGCGATATCGATTCCGCGTGTTAGCTGATATCTTCGAGTTCGAGTCGCTAACCTCATACAACTTTACTCATCCGGGATATTTGTTTAATGAGAGGCAACACTTTGTTCATACTTTCTTGAGTCTCACTTTTCTCTTCGAAAATGCACGTTGGTAAACATATCTGAGTAGGAAAACCAGGTCGTGTGTTCGACTCCCAACATTCTCAGTAAATACACATGCCCAGAGTTAGTTACCACTGACTTGTGGTAATATCTTGTGCATACGACAAAATATAAACGAATTCAAAAATAATTGAATAAAAGAAAGAAAGCACATCAAGCAAGAGGTACATATGTACCTCTAAAGCCTGTCTCTGAGGCTTATCTGTGAAATTGAAAACCTATTAGTTTTTGAGTAAGCAATTGAACATAGTTTTTACTTTAAGAAATCAGACACAGCTCTAACATCACATGCAAAATTAAAATCATATGACCCCTGTCACTTTACTATGCTGTGTCGATCTTTTATCTTCAATAGGGTTGTCATCAGTAAACACTTAGAATAGAAAAATAAATATGCTTCTTTTTTTATATTTTTACAGGGCGACTCTGTATGAAGTATATATACTTATGCATCCTAATTTTTCCTCTCTCTCTGCTGAGGATGTTTCGGTTTCGGAGCGAAACGTGCGTAGTGGGTGCATTGCCGAAAATCTATTTGGTGTGGAGTACAAAGATTGTTACCCATACAGATTCTCCTGCTTTTCGCGGAGTACAGCAAATTAAGCTTAATTTTAATAAATTATGCATCCTTCAATATTATTTCGTAATTCTGATACACGTTTTTTATGCAATATAGTTATTGAATGAGATAACAAATTTGTATGACGATGGCTTTCAGAAAGTCCAAAGTTAGGTACCTACTTTGAAATAAAAGATTTAATTTTATTTGTTTACGACAAGCAGCACCGTAAAATATGTTCATGGTTATTTTGTGTATTTTTTGAAACATGCTTTCCGGCTTAACACTGTTATTATAATATATACAGTAAACTTTGTCCTGTTAAGCGCAACGTATAAGCGGATATATAATGTAGAAGAAAATCATTATAAAGATACGCAACCCGCATTCCCAGTCATGCAGACGAGGGTAGAGATAGGACAAAGGAGAATAAGAACAAATTAACAACCTATACAGCATACAGCTACTGTTCAGTTTTCACAGACATGCAATTTATTCGTACAGCTGGCATTGGTAAAACAAGAGACTGCCGGTAGTTTGTTCCTTGTTTATACTTAATACATTAAATATGTCATACCTTTTACAGCCCTTTTCTTATTCAGCTGATACATAATAATTCTCAAATAAAATTTTCGGACTTTGCGTGATGCCAGTGATCAAATGCGTAACACAGAGTGGTTGATCAATATAGGCACATAGGCACTAAATGGCAAACAAGGAATAATCCTCCTACTTTACGTCAACAGTCTATAACAGTCCACTGCTGGGCATAAGATCTCCCCTAACGGGAGGGTCTGCACCCAGAACGCTGAAAGAGGTGAAGTGGTGCCAACTATATTCTGAACTGCAGTCTCCACATGGCAATACTCCTATTCAAGTTATATATCGTTTTAAAGGTGAGTGCTTTAGTGTGCAGTGTGTATAAAGTAACCCTAGTGGTTAGGACTTCGGCTCCAATTTCAGGGGGCCGAATCCGAATCCCAGCACGCACCTCTACTCCACTTTTCTCGTTGTGCGTTTTTAGCAATTAAAATAGCTAAAAAAAAAGCAGAAGACGAAGAAGAATTAAGATACTTGTTTCAACGTGAAAGGAAGCGGTTAAGGAATACATGACAAAACCTGCTTGCTTGAGAATTCTCCGAAATTTTTTCAAACGCGTGAAGAGTTCGCCAATCCGCACTGGGCCAACGTGGTGGACTACGGCCTTAACCCTTCTGGAAGTAGACCCGTGCCCTGTAGCGGGTCGGTAATGAGGTAATATGATGTCAGTGATGGTAACGGACTAACCTGTTGGTGGGTATGGCAGTTATATTAAACCCATATCCCGAAACTGTTTCTACGCGTCATCGTACCAGAATGCTAAGTAGCTTAGGGGCACGTCTTTGTCGGTAGGGTTGTAATTGGCCTCGCCATTAGCCTCCCACCAGACCAAAACGATTCCGACGCTACACTGAGTTTATTAATAAGGCCCAAGGTTTCAATTTTCCTCGCTCGCGTTTCGTCTCGTATCTGTTTTTTACGCCCGAGTCCAAGAGTCTCGCGTAAGTTGCGACTAAACTAGGCTAAAGTGTAAATGGCCGCACTCGCACAAAAGCCTCGCCCGAGACTTCGTGAGAGTACTCGGACCGGAGTGTCCAACGCCACCGTGAAATTTGTACGTACCTTTAGCTAAATGCATAATATTTTTTTTCATTTTATGTAATTTTACTTTAAATACTTACAAGTAATACTAAAGTAGGTATACTAAAGAACAAAATCCCCTTAGGCGTTTTCCATTACTTCGCACAATTCGTTGTTTATTAGCAACACTAAGATATATAGGTATAACAATTGTTATCTTACTTTTCAAAATACTTTGTTTTACATTATTTATTCATCGCTTACAGGAACGAATTAACAGAGTTTGTTATGAAGACGTGATAAATTGAAATTAATGCTACTCACTCACAACAACGTGATTTATAACGCCAGTATATCATCCAATATCTTTCATTAAGTACGCTGAAATAATTTAACAATCTGCTAAGATCTAAGGGATAATAATTATTATATTATAAGTATAACTTATATAATACAACATATTCTTGCTACATAAGTATGTATTATTATTATTAAAATATTACACAATAAACATCTTAGAAAATGTAGTAAAAGGTTATAAGATATTTTTGCTACTGGGTATGTAAAATATTCATTCCTTCCACAAGGTTAGAAAAGACAAAAGAAAGGAACCAATTCTTTTGAAATATCAGTAAGTGCTAAAGATCAGTAGTTTAATAAAGGAATATTAATATTACATAAAGGAATCTTATGGGTCATAGATACCAAATAAATAAATAAATATGTAATAAATTATAAATTAAAATAATATTAATATAATAATAGCAATAATTAGTATTGCAAAATCGTTCTTTATGCGATCCTATAATTTATACCTATGTATTCTCTTGTACGAAATAGACGTTCTAATCTGAGATACAATGTCAGGTATTCTGTCGTATTATCCACGTATATCCCATCCCAAGATAATACACGAAGCTACTCAATCATCAATGATGTGATGTTTGTGTAGTACGTATAGGCCAAAAGAGTGCGTGCTGAATTCTGTATCAATTTATTAATATAACAATTCAATTAAAATCTAAAATTAAATCCTAACTAATATAATTAAAAGCGGCGATAGCGCAGTGGGTAGGAGCTCGACTTCACTTTCGGGGAGCGAGTTCGAATCCCAGCACGCACCTCTAACTTTAGTAAGTAAGTAATTAAAATTTCACTTGCTTCAACGGTCAAGGAATACATCGTGAGGAAACCTGCATGCCTGAGAGCATACAATACTATATGCATATGATACTGTTCTCAAAGGTATGTGAGGTATAGGTATACTTCTTTTTATTGTGGGAGGAGACCCATGCCCTGTAGTGGACCGGTAATACGAGAGTGTGTTTGTTTGTTCGCCTTCTTTCCTTTACGTCCTTACTAAGCAACAATCTACTTGATTTTTGGTATAGAGTTAGTTACGGACGTTAACGGGACGGGATATAAACATAGGCTATTTTTTATCTCAGGAAAACTAACGGCTGTCACGGGACTTGTAAGATCCTAACGCAACAATAGATGATACTTCCGGCAGCTCGAATCAACTTTGTGGAGTATATTGTAATAACTGTTCTATTGGCTAGTACACATAACACGAAACGTTTTTTATCCACGTTTCTGAAACGTGCCGCTAAGACGTGGAACGCCCTCCCGGCAACTGTGTTTCCTGCCACGTATAATTTGAGTACCTTCAAGGCTAGCGTGAATAGGTTTTTTCTAGGCAAGCGTGCTCCAACCTAGACCTCATCATTGCTTTCTAAAGGGCATGATTGTCGTCAAGCGCTGGCCTATCGTTAATATATACTTGACCTCCAGTTTTTATTATGTGTTTCATCAGAGGGAGTTAAAATGTTGCTCATAACTAACATAATCACGTACAGCTGGTTATGGAGGTATGCCGTATCACGCAGTGCGAGCCCGGGAACTTCCTGAATGGTGAAGAAAGAGAAAGGAAGCAAGCTGCTAACCAGGGATGTTAAAAATGCAAGTCATCCCAGTCTTACGCAAAAGAACGAAAAATTATGGGATAGGGCTAAGGCAAATAAGAGATATATTATGATCTTATCTTAATGTCTTAATTTTTTTTTTACGAGAGTTATTATGTATACAGAGCTTAACAGATTATACTCTGGTCTCTTAAACTATAAGTTATGAAATTATTATCTACTATGGTCGACCTATTCCTACGTGCAATAGTGCTATTATTGCGTTCATAATTATTTGATAACAGAATACGGTGAAATCCTTATAAATCCGTATGCGTATCCGTAACACTATAATAGAATTTTCAAGAAAAAGTTTTTTCATATAGGTACATCTTTTTAACATATAATGGTGATTTTAGATATTGTTTTTAATACTAAGTATTTATAAGCGCACTAACTCCGGGGGTTTTTATTGGGAGAGCGTGCTTTCTTTTTAAATGGATATTGTGGTAGTATGTTCTGATTTTATGGAGTTGTGGTAACGCCAAGATTGGATAGAGTTTCAGTGAACTGGGACACCTGAATAATATATAAGTTTAAGGTCAGATCTGGTGAAATGTAGATGTTTTTGTATTGGTAATCATTCGTGATTTTTCAATTAACATATTAATTTCCTTTTAAAATAACGCCATTAAATTATAATGAAGTAGTAAGTTCAACTCCCAGGTTGGGCCGAGAATTATTAATTGGGTTTTACTGATAAAAATTCTCAGTACCAGTTTGGAGTTAGAAAACTGGCGCTGTCCATCTCCGCGCCTCGGGAAGCAAGTTTACTTGTCATTCCCGGTTGTCATTGTCTAGGATATAGTCATCCCGGAGCATTGTGGAAGGTCTACGTGCTAAAGTTTCTCTTCTATATCAGAGGAAGCCTGTGCTCTGCAATGGAAAAGGCTGGCGACTATGTCTGATTTTTCTTCCCTGGTGAGATCGTCCCCTTCTTTCTTCACTTCGCTGTCCACCTCTTACCTGAAACAAAATTATAAATTTCAGACACGGCTACTATTTTAAAAAAATATTGGAAGTCTTGAAGCGTCGTTGTTTCTAGTATTTGATGTTGACTACACATTCAAGTTTTCTTTAATACTATGAATAATGAAAAGTCGCAGAATGAGAGGTGTTTGGTGTAAGTGGGAGGTCCCTGGTTCGATCCCCTGGCAGTGGCACTTTGGGAATTTATAATTTCCGAATTTCTCTGGCCTCTGCCATGGCTAGTTAGTACCCTACCGATAAAGACATGTCACCTCGCAATTAAGCGTTCCTGTACGATTTTATTTAAAACCGATTGGAATATGGATTTAATAAACCCTTTTTTTCTCTCGTGGAAAAATCCTTGTGGATACAACTACAGGGGGAGGTACAGTGGTTATGCCGGACTATTACCGGCTAAAACCCCACGGTGTTCCAACTCATCGCCTGGTGACAGGGTCATGGAAACGCTTTAGCACACAACCACAACCAAGCCAGCGGCGCCTACCGAGGCAGGCTACCCTCGGTGAAAACATCGATATCCTCTTAAAATATCTAAGGCAAACCAGCAACACGGGGTGTGCCTTTCAACCCGAGGACTTATCTCCGACGGGCGACAAAATATGGATTGCATATACCTGCCATAACCCATCTTAGACTGCATCTTTACTTACCAGCAGGTGAGAAAAAATAAAATAAACTAAATGTGAACGGAAATAAGAACTATTCATTACTTCCGTAAACGTTTATAAACATCATTATCATCGTCATCGTCTGCGTATGTTATGTTCCACTGCCACCCTGCTGCGATCATGCAGGTTAGTGGGACACAAAAGAAAAAATTACAAGCGGCTCTTAGATTATTAAAAAAAAACAGTAATTAAACATTTCGCTTAGTAAAACTTTGTTGAACACCAAGATTAAATTAATTAAGGAAAAACGAGACTGACTAGCGGCTGCATCAAAGGCTTGCGGGTGCTAATTTGACCCGAGCGAGATTTCGAAATTTATATCATAACCCAGTTTGCTTGCTATTTACGTAGCAAGCACTTGTAACATCATGTATAAGGGATACAGATGATACATAGCAAGCAAAGCTGTAGGTAACGACACCGGCACAAGTCCACCAAAGGTAATTTTTTTTTTGTAAATTTTCGCTTGGGGTTGTATGTGGCGGGTTCACCAGGGTTCGGCCATTGCGATGAGCGTTTCCGATTATCGTACAGTATCCACTTTTCTTTACAGGTAATGATTCGATTTAAAACACGAGGACGCACGTTTGTCGGTTTGCTGCACACAATTCATGAGGTACCAACCTTTCAAGCTTTTTCAACTTTCCAATTTCCTTTAATTTGATTAATTTTTAACAGAATTTGAGAATTAACAGTTTTATTACTAACACCGCAGCTTTCAGCTAGCTCGGACGTGGTTTGCGATGGATCCGCTTTCACAATGGCCTTTAATTCTTCATTATCAACTTTGTCCGACACCAAGTGTTGATATTATGTTTAGAAAAATAAAGCACACATACTTGTTCCAAAAAGGTCATCGATGTCACTATTTTTTTGTTATTTGGAACAAAAAGGGTAACTTAAATAACATGAAAATTATTTATTCCACTGTGTTGTACACGCTCTAAGTTAACTTGTTAAACATAACGCGGGTAATATAAAAAGTGGATCATTGAGCTTAATTATTCATGACACAGTTATTGATCCCGCGCCGAGCCAGGCCAATCCGACATAATATGCGAGCCGCGCATACTTTTGCAAACTCTTTCTTGACCGGCGTATCTGTACAATATAACAGCATGTACCACGTGTGTACTCTTACTTAGAGTATTATTATAATCAACCCATTCGCTGCCCAAAATAGCGCACGGGTCTCCTTTAACAATGAGAAGGATTAAGGCCGTAGTTCACGACGCTGAGCAAGTGCTGATTGGTAGACTTCACATGCCTTTGTGAACAATATGGAGAGTTTGAGAACTCATCATGATGTATGTTTTCCTTTACCCAGTGGCGTGCATAGAGGGTACGCACAGGGCATACAGATGATATAAAATGAAGAAAATCTCCAATACGAGTTACAAAAAACTAAAGGATAGGCATATTAAGAGTTATTAAAATTCTACCCGTAAGTAATTTATAACTCGTACCGGAGATTTTCTTCATTTTATATCATCTGCATACCCTGAGCTTACCCTCTATGCACGCCACTGCCTTAACCGTTACAATATACTGAATTCTATAAAGCAAGTTATATCGAATTGCTTAAAACACACATTATTTCGGAAAGTGTGATAACATTTCGACTGTCTGTCTCTCTGTCTGTCTGTCATATACCAATGGATTATGGAACCCCTTAAAATAACCAAATACTAGTTTTAGTTCTGGGCACCAAGACCTCGTATTTTCGGCAAATTATAACTTCTACCTTTTACCTTCATGTAACCTTCGTTGTCTATCGAATTACTTGTTGCATCGTAAGTTTCCAAAAAGAAGAAAATTTTAAGGTGGGACTGAAGCATGATGAATGAATGAATGAATGAATACACTTTTATTGTACACCACATAAACATAACAAATTATAAGTAAAAATTTAACAAAAAGTATACAATTTGGCGGCCTTATCGCTACATAGCGATCTCTTCCAGGCAACCAAAGGCGTTAAAAACAGCTCAAGAAGAGAGGTAGGTGGTGCATTTAAAAAACATGCATAAACCTATATTTACAAATATAATATATACATATAACAAACTTACAATAAAATATATAGATAGTGATAATAATTAATATATACCTATATAATTAATATCAATAATAAAAAAAATAATACAATATTGTCAAACCACAAATAAAACAGAAGGGAATAGGCATGATTTTATATTTCTATTCATATTACTGTTTTTTCTATACTTATTACGTATTATTTTTGACTTTTGTTATAGGAAAGTTACTTTCACACTTCAAAGGCGTTTTTATAAATACCCTGGGACATCGCATCACTTGCTTCCAAAGAAAACAACGCTCCGGGCTGATACTGAGAATTTGGTTAATAAACCTCAATACCTACCAACCCTTGGCTCGACCCGGAAACCAAACCCAGGACCCAGTGATCCGTGGTCGAACATACCGAACATCCAACAAACAAAGCAGTAGGTATGTTCTTCATACAAATATATATAGTAAGTTTGTTTCTTCATTAGCTACCACAGTTCTATTGTATACCCGTGGTTAAGTATTTATGTTTGGAAAAAAACTGCAATTTGTGTTTAACTAAGTAGCTAAGAAACAATAAACTTGACGTTTCGCTAATGAAAACCGGTAGACCTACCAACTAAAATAGCGCTATTAGGTTTCGTTAACAAATACCACTTATTGTTCCATTAGTGACTGAATTTCATGAACAGCAAACAACGCCTACTGGAATAGCTAACAAATTACTTCGAGAACAAATATTATCAAACAATGATAAATTATTACCCAACAATAAAGGTGGGTTTACGAACCTATTTCCATACAAAGACTAACTCATTGTAAGAAAATATTCCATGGAATTTTAACTAGTGATTTTTGCAGATTCATTTGGGGGGTAGCAATGAGGCATTGACAAAAATGCTAAGATGTCAAGATGCTAAACGTGACAGTCTCTCCGTAACGGAGAACGGAAAGCAGCATCCTCTGTACTACTACTACTACTACTACTACAATCTACTCCGATCACCAAACCGTATGCGCAGCCTGATGATTATGGGCAAATCCTCCCGTTGGGAAAGCTTTTAGTCCAGCAATACTCTTATAGGGTGTTGATAATGTGGTAGTTTCATCATTAAAGTTGACAGCTGATACAGTTGATATTTTGGTAACATTTTTTCAGAAAGTTAGACCTAGCTACCTCATCGTCAACTGATATGTGTTACATTACTTATTTCTTATGTATTATTTAAATATACCAAAGTATAAGTAGTTACAAGTCCCGCCGCATTTGTTCGACTGCTTAAGCGAAAGTGTTCGCATCACTATTAAGTAAACACAACCAAAACTGCTGTAGCCCTTACCCGATGGCCAAGAGCACTATGCCAAGATTACATTACCTACAATCCCAAGAAATGCAAACATGTTATTTATTATATGGCAATAGTGAAAAAAATATCTTAATTAATGATCGCTTTTTAATAAAATTATACACTTTCCTTTCTAACCTACAAATCAGGAAGTTCTCAATTTTTCCTAAACGCGTAGTTGCTTTTCTATATTTTACATGTATTTTCTATCAATAAAATAAATTTGATCGACATTCCGGTGTTTTAAACGATATTCAGTTTTTTTACATTATCTTTAATAACATTTGAGTACGCATTCTGTCAACTCTATGTCATATGTCATAATGTTACATTAAAAAAGTTAATATGGTCCAAAGCGCTAAGGTTAGATTACAAATAATATTATATGGTTGTTAAGTATTCTTAAATTTTCTAATTTTCCGCGCAAATATTGATTTTTTTTCTTTCATAAGAACCTTCTCCTGACAATAACAAAACATCAAAAAAACACTGAAATCGGTCCAGCCGTCCACGCGTGATAGGAGATACGGCTTTCTCTCTCGAAAAGGTTACACCGAATTTTTTACTGTACATTTTCATAACTTAATGCGGTTATAAAATTACACATTTATTTTGAAAATAAAAGTTCTGCCGTTCTTTCTTCAAAATCACCGACTTCAATAGTCACAAATATGTAAGAATTAAAAAAAACTGTATTTCTAGTCGGGGCAACAGATTTCATAATTCGTAAAAACATCTTCTTTATGAATTTTGAAGTCAAAAACAAAAATAAATTAAATGGTATTCCTACATTGCTACAATTTATATGAATGTACCAATTTCAAAGAGTTAAAAGCGTGGGGAATAGTGACGGTAATACGGCTAAACAGCTCTCACAACTAAATCTGAAATTTAATTTTAGATAAGCAGTTTCTCAAAGCTTTACAGAAACTCATGTTTCGCAAAATTTGTTATGGGAATTATATCGTTATAACTCAACTATCTAGGTGGAGTAAACTAAAATTTTGTTTCGTATTAGACAAATTTATGCCAACCAAATTGACTCCAATGTTGCTAACTGGTACGTGATATGACCTGGATATTCCCTTCGGCACCCACAACTGTAATTATATGGAAACTCAATAAAACTTACACTGCTAAAGTAATAAAGCTTTAGATTTTTTTGAATACCTCGATAGTACAATTTAGCTTTTTTACAGCTGTAGATTTTCATTTAAATATTATTCAGACAGCCGAGTGGCGCAGTGGGTAGTGACCCTGCTTAGTGAGTCCAAGGCTGTGGGTTCGATCACCACAGCTGGAAAATGTTTGTGTGATGAACATTAAAGTATTTCAGTGTTTGGGTGTGTATATGTTTATGCGAAGTATATATGAATTAAATATATATATATATCAGCTATCCCAGACCCATAACACAAGCTCCGCTTACTTTGGGGCTAGATAGCAATCAGTGGCGTGCGTTGAGGGTATTCCTACTCACAGGGTATGCAGATGATATAAAATGAAAAAAAGCTCCAGTGGAAGTTATAAAAAACTAAAACATAGGCATTGTAAGAGTTCTAAAGGGCCTACACTTAAGTATATATAACTCGTACAGGATATTTTCTTCATTTTATATCATCTGTATACCATGTGCATACCATCTATGCACGTCACTAAAAGCAATGTGTGTAATGTTTATTAATTTATTTGGTATAATTCTGAACTGGAACTCAGATAATACCTTAATGACAACTATGGTATAGGTGAGGTATTATGGCAATTGGAATATAATAATTAATTATTGAGAAAACTTACTTATATGCCGATTATGTTCCAAAAAAATTATCTAATAAACTATCCCCACTTGAATCTAATCCGTAAAAGCAACGGCCAACAGGAAGCAGATCTCATTAAAATATCTCGTCATTATACATATAAAAGTCCACTGCTTAACTAAAGCCTCTACCAACGCAGTAGAACGCAACGCAGAACGGGCAGCAGTACCGAGGTCGCTGCTACCCGTTCTAAGTTACTAAATATACTATAACTTTTTAAATATACTAGTAACACAAAAAAAGCAATAAATAAAACATACAATCGAAAAAAAAAACAGAAAAGAAAACATACAATTGAAGATCATCCATAACTCAACCACAGTCTGTAGTAACGTACCGATGACAGGTGTGAAACAACGCAAGCCGTAACATAGAATGGTAAAGCGACAGCTCTAACAAATCGACTTTTTCAATTTCAGTACCCGGCGGCGCTACAATGAACCTATCGATAAATTGTTTCAAAGCACTTAAGTTTTTGGTTTATTATTTTTATACTAGCAGATGCCAGCAACTTCGTCTGCGTAGAGTTTCTGATTTCTCGAAATTTTTCCGCGTCGCTTATACCCGTCTCCAGAAAGCAAGCTACAGGCAAAGATATAATACTACAAGAAAAATGAAAAGGTTCCATTTACATTCCAGTTAAGTTTGAAAGATTCTGAGATAGAGAGAGATAAATATACCACGTATTTCATTATGCTTTTTAAATGATGAACGGCGTACTTTCAGATTATATAGAAGAAAGATTTGACTACTGGAACTGAATCAGCCTCGTGGTTGTAGAACTTTTTTTTTTTAAAACACTATCGTCCAATGCTACATGACACATCGTCTTAGGAGACACATCTTGCTAACCAGCTGCCCTATCAAGTTACTATCTTAAAATCAAGTTACACACTTAATTTTACTTAATTGTAGGTAACACTCATCGCAAATTCTTTGTATTGTATTAGAAGCTGGAAAAACTGATATAAAGGCATATATACTCAGCTTGGCATTGGTGGTATGAGAACCGTTGCGTAATTCATTAAGCACTCAGGCAGCTATTACCGGATAGTCGCAGGTTCAAATCCTACCCGATCCGAAATTTTTATATCCATTCAAATTGGATATTTCTTCCAAGGATTGGTAAAACACTTAATTATAATTATAGAAGTATTAAAATGCCACCACAAGCCATCACCAGCTGTCAGAAAAAATATAAGGAAATATTCTGGTGTTTACGACTAAGAGCTGAAGTAAGTAAAAATGTATGTTAGAAATACACTTTTGTATTCTTAGATTTGTTAAGTACCAAGAGAGGGTTGCATATTTCAATTCGACGTAGGGTCGAATTACCCCCGAAAACGGACAGTCTCTGAAGGGAATACGTTATTATTCATAAAAATATTATGTCGGTGGAAGGACGTAGGTACCTAAATTTCGAAAGGTCGAGATAACCACATATATAATGTAAAAGAATAAAGCAACACAGACGAATCTAAACTTAGAACTCATTTTCTGAGTAAAAATAACTTTTCTATCGTTTTACTCTTAGTTGCTTGGAACTTAGAATGAATTTCATTTCACAATGTTATTTCAAGTTGACGACACTTAAGGACGATACGGTTGTAATTAGAGAACTTTTAGCTGCTCTACTTTGGAACTATATAATTTAAACGATTTAGTAGATACTCGTACATTTAAATTGCCAAAATTATCCTTAGCTTATTGACCCATGCTACCTTTACTTTGAAGGTGGTTTGGCTTACTGAGTAAGCAGCTTATGATACTGAAAGGTAGCAATTTCCAGGTTCAATCCCCGGCAGGGTTTAATTTGGGAATTATTATTTTCAGAATTTTCTATGGTCTGATCTGCTGGGAGCCTTTGGCAGTGGCATGATGGTCACCCTACCGATCAAAACGTTCCGTCATGCGATTTAGCGTTCCAGTACAACGCCACGTAAATACTGATAAGCCGACAGGACAGTCCGCTACCATCTAAGACTGCATCATCATTTATCACCAGTAAAATGCTAATTTGTAGAGGAAAAAACCCTTTTCCTAGTAACTCTGCGACCTTCACTTTATCTCGTTGCCTTTAAAAACACAGCGTAAGCTGAGGAAAATTATGCAGAGTTATGCACTGAATAATTTTTCTCAGACAATGAATGTGTTTAATATGCTATATGACCTATGTCGAGTAATGGACATCCATGATTTGATAAGAATGAATCCAGATAAAAAAGTGCCAAAAATAAAACGCCATATCTTTTTTCTATTACCGAAAAAGATTGGTGACTCCCTTGATAAAGGCAAAACTTTGTTAATTTAAATTCCCCTGCCTTTTAAGATTTTGTAAGCTTAAACGAAATCGTTCTCTACTTTCTCTACCTGTAGCACGCTATGCCTACCGTTTTATTATCAAACTTTTAAAAGCACTTATTTTAATAGCACATTCTCTGATTAATATAGGTAATTTTGTTAATTGCTATCAATTTCCTGCGACAACGGCCACGCAGGTTTGTTTTCTCGCTATCTTAAATATATCTCTTTGCAAAAACCAAGTCATACCGTTGCTCCATTGCTGCGTGGAAGAAGGATAAACTAACAAAGGTTCTTTCACATTCAGAATATTAGTAAAGTTTAATTCATTACGATTCATTCTTATGATTTAATAGAAAGTCTAACACGATGAAAGATGAAAACATCCGATAAAAATTCACTGCTGGACTAAAGGCTTTTCCCAACAGGAGGGTTGGCCCTTCATTACCACGCTAGGCAGACGGGGCGGTGATTGCAGTGATGGCTGTAGTAGCACGAAGCTTCCCGTTCTCTGTTATATTCCCTTAGTCACTTCGTACTACACCCACGAGGAAGGGTGGAGATACTGTTTTCTGATCTACCGTCACCACAAGGCAAACATACATTTCTTCATCATTATCATCACCTCAACCAATTGACGTCCACTGCTGGTCATAGGTCTGTGTGTGGGAGTTCCAAAATACACGGTCCTGGGCCGCTTGCCTCCAGCGGCTCCCAGCTACTCGCCTGATGTCATCTGTCCACCTCGTTGGGGGCCGACCTACGCTGCGTTTACCAGTGCAGATTCGCCATTCCAGCACCTTAAGACCCCAACGTCCATCGGTTCTCCGAGCTATGTGTCCCGCCCATTGCCACTTCAGCTTCGCGACTCGCTGAGCTATGTCGGTAACTCTAGTTCTTCTACGGATCTCCTCATTTCTGATTTGATCACGTAGAGATACTCCTTACATAGCTATCTCCATCGCCCGCTGAGTGCCTCTGAGCCGTCTAATACATACATTGCTTATTCTTCTCGTACACTGCTTACTTTATTTTAATCGTTAAATATATATTATTGTACCCTCAGGTCAATAAATAACTAGACCCAAATACAAGATAATCATTAGTCCGTTATAGTATAATTCCAATCTCAATAAGCCACTTAGTAACAATTCGTGTGATAATATAGGATAGAAGCAGGCCTTTCTTTGCGAAAATCCATGATATATTATGAAAATTAAGCTTAATTTGCTATACTGCGCGAAAAGCAGGAGAAACTGTATGGTGTAATTTATAATTTCTTCAATCCTTATACTCCACACCAAACAAATAGTGACTTTACAATGAATAATTGAGAATCAACCTCTCCTAAAGAGATTCGGAGCGAAACGTGCGTAGAGGGTACATTGCCAAAGATCTATTTGGTGTGGAGTATAAGGATTGAAGAAAATATAAATACACCATACATATTCTCCTGCTTTTCGCGGAGTATAGCAAATTAAGCTTAATTTTCGTGTGATAATAACTAAAACTTAAAACGGTAATTCAAATACCTTTTATTATTAGAATACTGTTTATAGATAGAATTTTTCGTAACTAGTAAACGGAGTTAACAATAATGTGTATTGAAGTTGTATAGTGGACATGGTGCGCACGGAAAAAAATACACTACAGTTAAAACTATCATTAGCGTCCGTATCTACACGGAAGAGTGGGAAAAGGATGGAACTACAAAATGTAATGTACTATCAGAAAATTTTAGATTGCATTGATGGCTTAGCAGCGTTACAGACAGCAGGCCTACCTACTTGAAATAAATGATAATTTTAATTTGAGACCACGTGCAATATTCATTAATTTATTGATGATGTTGCAAAAACTGAAGGTGTGTAAATAATTATATAAGTAATGAAACGCCCCTTTTAATTATAATACCTATCAACATCGTGCGTAATAAGGCTATCGAGCATCATTCGGATATTCGAATAATGTTAGGTATTTCAAATGTGAGGCAGGCAGGTACTCCCTCGCGACTTCCATGCTCATCGCATTATCGAATTTTCGCCGACATTGCTAATTCCGCTGTTACGTGAAAGCAAACAGCGTGTACCTGTTTGAATGAAAATGCCATTTAATTGTTCCAACAAAATGTACTTTGACCAGTGTCGACCTTAATTAGTTGGTATGAATAAATTATGGGTATGGCGATCGAAGTGCTGATGTAATACACCAAGGTAACTAGTATATATTCCTTTGTTTAGATAAGATATGTAAACATAAATAACTGTCTATTATTGATAATTATCATGATATCAAAACCCAAAGATTTAGAATGGTAAGTTGGTTTTCTAACATTTACAATTAACCAAGAGATTAAAAATCACCAAAATGTAGAAAGAGAAAACCACAAGTCAAAGTTACTAGCGTAGGTTATACTGTATCCCAGCATGTCAGTAAGCAGTGATAGCCTAGTGCGTAGGAGCTCTACTTCATTTTCCGGGTGCCGAGTTCGAATACCAGTACGCACCTGTTACTTTTCTAAGTTATGTGCATATTTTTTTTTAATAATTAAAATGTCCCAAGCTTCAACGCATTCCATAAACTGTCTCAGCAATAAATTACTTTAGATACGTTTAAATTCGTACTTTTGTTTCTACGTGATTTAAATGTTAACAAAGAAACATAGTTTTGCACTTGTAGTATTAGTAAGAATCTCCTATTTTTCATCTGGCCCCTCTCTCACGTTATCTGTGGCTGGCACGACATGGGTTCTTCAAACATATTTTTTTTTTCTTAATTAAATGATATACAATGAGCATTTGCTATAATCCGCGAAAATCAGGCTATTTTCTCCCCATTTTCACATATTTGCATTAAGAGTTTATTTGGATTTGTATCGTTTAGGGCATTTGGCAATCTATTATAATAAAGGCACCTACATGGTTACCCTTGCCTAATTCCTTGTTTTACAAATACATCAAATGTTTTGTGATCTCCGAACCATTATAATTCATTAGGTACGCATATTTATATCTTAAAAAGGAAAACAAATATTGGTTGCTTTTCGATTTAAAGGTTTATAATTTGGAGGGCAAAATTATCCCCAAGCCATTTATTATGGCGGTTATAAATGAGTGAAATATATTATATAAATTTCCTTTTCAAATCGCAAAAATAAAACATATTTTGGTGTCAAAGTGTTTTAAAAACTCATTCATCATCCTTACTTTGGCTCCACACCTTCTATACATAAATACTTATAACATACAGATAAACACCCAGACTCTGAAAAAAATTCATGTTCATCATACGACAACATTTTCCAGTTGTGGGATTCGAACCCACGGCCTTGACTCAGAAAGCAGGGTCGCTGCCTACGGCTCGGATGGGCTGGATTATGTACTCCATTGTATGATCTTCCTCACCACAGCCACATGTAGCGGATGGTTCCTAACCCCACGCATCCAAAAGAGTGCAATAATAATCAATATCCGTACAATATTAACTATTGGCCTCATTAGAAAGCTCGGTATCACTGCATTTTGCTCGTGTATCAAAGTAACTATTTACGTAACTGAATTATATAAGAGGTTATGCCATATCGTATCGGAACGCTAAATCGCTTAGTACCATGTTGTATTCGGCAGAAAAGACTTAAATAAAGGTATCTTCAACAAAAAGATCGAGTTAACTGGCATACCTCAAGACATGCGAAGATAAGTAGCAGAAAGCGGGACACCACGTACAAGATTGACATAAGGGTCCTAAGGTGTTGATGCAGGATGACTCCATGCAAAAAATTATACTAAATTCCCTCGAAAAACTGGTACATTAGACTAGTCAAATGTAGCCGCTTAACATAAGCGGCTCTGGATCGTAGCGTGTCATATCGATACAATACGAGTCCAGAACTGGATGTCTATCTGTTCAAATGTTGATCATTGACGTAAACATTTAAACAGATAGACATGTAAAACGCACTTAACAACAATGTTTGTGGGCAACAACAATCTGTAATACCATATTTTATTTTTTTTACATTTAAACCTTTTATAATTTTAATTATATTTTATGACAGCTCCGATAGTTTATTGTTTGGGACCTCAGCCTCCCTTCCTCCCTGCCTTCGTGGCCACCGATCTCTAACTTTTCAGTTGTGTCTTAACTTGTCAGAGTGTTCCGCGTGCTTAAACGTTAGAGCTGAGAAGACCTAATACCTGAAAGTTCTCCCTAATGTCTTCAAAGGCGTGTGAAGTCTATTAATCTGCATTTGGTCAGCGTTGTGGATTATTGTCAAAGCCCTTCTTATTCCAAGAAACCCGTGTCTTGTCGTGGACCGGTAATGAGATAATAATAGTGATGACGATGAATATTACGTGTCTGATGAGTACAAAACATTTTCAAAGTAGATTTATGAATATCTGACAATTTGATGACCCATACGGACTTATAAGTAGAAAGTTGCAAAATTGTTTCCCATCGAGTTACGATATGGCGGTGAACAAAAGACTTTTAAAAAAATTATAAATTTAATTATCAAAAATTAATTGAAAATTACAGAAATTATTTAAATGAATAAAATAACAATTAATAGTTAACGCGTGTGTTAGGTTAGGTGACTTCAGACTGACGTTCTTATCCATTGTTCCCTGCGCGGTTCAACTTACAAGCTGGCATTCCTCTCTGGCCTATTGTTCGTGAGGCTTGCTGCATCAGCGGGATGTCGTGGTTACGCCATGGTAACTATCGGGCCACGTCATTTTCAAATTACAACAAAAAATAACGGTGATTCCATTAAACCCG
Source organism: Pararge aegeria (assembly GCF_905163445.1). Classification (NCBI taxonomy): domain Eukaryota; kingdom Metazoa; phylum Arthropoda; class Insecta; order Lepidoptera; family Nymphalidae; genus Pararge; species Pararge aegeria. Next base: position 13,874,643 of record NC_053187.1, on the reverse strand, counting down.
CAACCGCCATGTAACTTGAATAATGCAATGACACATTAAAGCCTTATTACTTACTTAATAATATATTAAGAAATCTACGTCACTTGCTTACTAACTGAGATAAACAACACCGACGACAGCTTGTGCATCTTAGTTATTCATGAAATAGATATTGATTTCATGCCATCCTACGAGAATAGTGGACTTTACGAGACTACGTGATTTTGTTTTTAAACTTTTACGGCTCTAACAAAGTTTGTCTCATGAAAAACTAACATTTCAAGTAGACACACATCGAAACTTAATTTTAAATATATGAACGCGAAAGTGTTTTAACAAAACAACTGTCACCTTTGTGCGGCTATAACACTGTACGGGCAAAATTCAACAGAGAGTTACAATCCTATTTACTGCCACCTCACCTATATGCAGATTTGTTTAAATACTTCATTTTTGAAATAAAAGTGAATAAAAATTCAAAAAATTCATAAATACAGAATTCAAAATTTATTAATTTATTTTTGAAGCGTTGAGTATGTATCCTTGAAGTGACTACCACCGGTTCAGATAGCAAATTCTACCGAGAAGAAGCCGGAAAAAAACTCAGCAGTTGGTATGTTCTACCATCAACCTTACAATTATTTTTCTACCTCACGGGAGATAAGAGCAGATCTGAGTGCTTCCAAGCTGCCTTATAATTATAAAACCATCAATTTTATAGTAACCTCGCTGAAATGTATGTGTTTTAATACATTGTGATTACCGCCGCTTTACATATGCAGCACCACAGGCGTCACCAATGTCTTTCCGGCTGTTGCCCGTCGCTCGGACAATCCAAACCCTATAAATAAAATATATACTACGACAATACACACATCGCCATCTAGCCCCAAAGTAAGTGTAGCTGTTGTCATGGTTACTGAGATAACAGATGAACATTTTTATGAATAATATACATAAATACTTATCATATATATATATATAAACACCCAGACACTGAAAAACATTCATGTTCATCACACAAACATTTTGCAGTTGTGGGAATCGAACCCACGGCCTGGGACTCAGAAAGCAGGGTCGCTGCCCACTGCGCCAATTAGCCGTCCAACCCTATGTACCTATATGTTATCTTTAGAAAACCACGTAAATAGATGCTGGCTAAACTCATTGCGATTTACTTAGTTTAAATATTTGGGCTTTATAAATAAAGCTAAGCAGTTGCCCGCGTTATTCGTCCGCGTTATATTATTGTTTTTTACAAATCCCGTGAAAACTGTTCGTTTTCCTGAGATAAATAAGTAGCTTATATTACTCTCCATCCTTTCAACTTACTCTTTATTGGTTGCTTAGTTAAGTCGCGAAGGAAAAACAAACAAACGCACTTTCGAATTTATAATAAATTGGTAAAGAAGTAAGGATTAAAACTCAGCACTGTATTTTAAACCTGATAATTCGTAAAAGTTACGTAATACAATTTTCTGCGAGACAAAGGGGCGTTCACGGCAAGTCTACCGAAATGGTGACATTTCATCAGCCTCAACCTTATAACGAAACGCTGGACTCACGCATCATTTCTCGACAGAGAAAGTTATTTTGAGCTTAAACCCACTACGTTGCATAAATGAGGATTGGAGGGCTACAACTATATATACTATCCCGAAACGGGTATTAGTTGTATTGGGATTATCTTTTTTTATATGGCCATGAAATAGTTTCATTTCTATTCTATATTATTAAAATATCATTTAATTCAACGATGAAGGAAAACATCGTGAGGAAACGTGCATGTATGCTACTTTGAAAACATGTCCTCCATAATATTTTCAAAGGAGTGTGAAGTCCACCAATCCGCACTGGGGCAGCCTGGTGGACTACGACCTAAACCCTTCTCATTATGGGAGGAAACCCGTGCCCTGTAGAGTGCCGGTAATGGGTTGATATTATGATGATGATTAGATTTTGAAATCGGCTTAGTAACTGCTGTTGTTCTTATTTATATCTGAGAACGTAGGCCGAGTCGTGAATAACGACGTTGTCAGTAAGTCCTTTCTATCTACAGTGGTCAGCTATACTCGTTTAATAAATAATAGTAACATATACAATATAACATTAAGCTTCAATATCCTCACACGCACCTGAAAGTTTATTATCAACCACTTTTGGTTAACAAATTATTATTTGCGCGATCCGGTATTCGAATTTATTTTAATATTTATTACAATTTGAAGTTTCTATGCTTATTTTTGCAGTACTTAAAGTACTTAATCCAACTGACCAAATGCAAATTAAACCAAGTAAGAACTCGTACGTAGGTTCGATCAGACAAGTAGCACATGTTAGACTAAAGTACCTCAAAGTAAATACTCTTCAAAAAGGATTACTTAATGGACATTCGAAACGGGAAGCAAGTTCATTTTTCTAAACGAATTTTTATTTGACTACGACAAAATGCGACGAGGGAGTGTGCCGGAAACGCAAAGGGAACAAAATTTTCGTCCCACTCGATTTCGTCAGTCTCTACCATAAACTTAATATACTTTATCCGATAAAAGAATGTAAATATTTGACGGTATGACATTTTGGGACACTTCGCATTTCTGATGCGTAATGTGATTTCTTTATCTAAAATGTACACGCCAGGCTAAAATTACAAATGTGAAATACTACTACTACGTAATTTGGAAGGTGCTGGTCAGTTTTAGTGAGTGTAAAATAACTAAGCTTTACTACACGACGTTATGCCTCGTTTATTAGTGAGATTACATATTGAAACTGCGTGGACTGTGGATGTTCGATGTGTGAATGCTCCTTAATAATACTTAGCATAGAATTAATACACATTTTTTTGGGAATATCCTCATGGGCGCCGCCGCGCCAAAAAGAGGCACGATGGTTATGTTGGACTCGTACCTACTAAAACCTCAAGGTGTTCCAACCTGTCGCCTCGAGGCTGGGCCACGGGCACGCTTTCGCACATATCCGCGAGCGAGCTAGCGGCGCCAGCCATGGCAGACCCTCCTCTGGGACATACTACTATGACCCTAATACACATACGTCATACACCTGTATTAACGCATAGAATACCTTTTACCAAAGGTAAATATTATATTTATGCGCAATAAGAAAAAATCCACGAAAATAAAGACGAGAACAATTTTGGTTGAGACTTATTTTATAAATTAACCCTTATTTATAATTTAATATTTTTACTAACGGGTACGCGGACTAAGTCACTGAGGAATAACTGCTGAATCTCACGAATAAATAAATATAAATATACTACGACAATACGCACATCGCCATTTAGCCCCAAAGTAAGCGTAACTTGTGTTATGGGTACTAAGATGACTGATGAATATTTTTTTTTATGAATAATATACATAATTACTTATAAAATACATACAAACACCCAGACACTGAAAAACAATCCTGTTTATCACTGCGCCAATCGGTCGTCAGATATAATAAAATATTCAAATGATTTTTTTTTAAGTTAAGCGCGTTCGGACTAAAACATTTTAATCCCTTATCTAACTCCTTTCCAAAATTGTATTTAATCTTTACAAATCTTGTCTGTCCACTGCTGGACATAGACCTCTCCGAGAACGAGCCACTACAATCCTTCTACGGCCTTCCTCAGCCAGCCACTTCCCGCCGCTTCGAGGTCATCGGTCTATGAAGCTCAAGGTATGATTCAAATTGTCCACGATGGATGATTTCAATACAAATACAATAAAAATAATACACTCAATAACGTGAGCCGCTAGTATAGAAGAACTGTTTTGTAATCACACGTTACTTCTTACATTTTGCTCGAGAATGCAATTTAATCTTGTACGAATATCTTTGGAACGAAGGCAAGAGGTTCAGTATTGCAGCTTAGAAAGCGGGCTGGTAAGTGCCGATCTTGTATGTACTAAAACAAGTAGATAAGGTTTCGAGAGATTGTGTAGCCCGACTTTTACTAAAAGTTCGTTCAGTGCAAAGTTACATTTTATAGTAATAGAGAAAAAATTGAACTAATATTTAAATAGATGTATATAAAATACAAACCCCATGGCATTCGTTTGTCAAATATCTAATCTGGGATAAAAAGGAGATTGTGTTACCCATCTTCTTAACTAACTCTAGGCCAAAATTCAAGTATATTTAAAATTCAAGTTTATTTGCTTAGTTAGGGCGTAAAGTAAGGACAAAGAAAGAAACACACTTTCGCATTCATAATATTAGTATTGGTTTTTATTTTAAACATAAAATTAGTGTTATTTTAGTTTTATGACATCACTAGCTGACTCGCGCAACTTCGTCTGCATCAAATCGAAATTTATCAACGCGCCTGCCTAGCGGGATGAATATGGGCAAACCCTCCCGTCGTTGGGAGAGGCCTTTAGTCCAACAGTGGACAGTCTGTCCACTGTTGGACTAAAGGCCTCTCCTGATAAATTGATCGATTTCTATACTCACTCATTCCGGGCGGAATATATACTTTATATACACTGTATTCTAGTGATAGCAAATGTTAATTACTTTACAGAATTAACGAAATATTTAATAAAAATAATGTAACCATTTTATTATTTTCGTTTCTCTACATAAAGACCGAGGCACGTATGTCAGATACCATTTATTTTGCTCTGTAGCTTTTACGTGATGTTATTACACGTACTAGATCAAATTAGAGAATGTTGATTATTTGCTCTATATCTACCAAATAGTGAGCTAATCTCTTCTTCTTCGCTGAGCCGGTTCCTTACTTACGCTTATATGGTAGACAGTACCTATCTATCGCACCGCACTTTAGTATGAGTGACAAAAGAAGAAAAGTTATACCACGCCTGGTGAAAATATCTTACGGCTGATTACGCACTACTTTTTCCACTAATTCATTTATTTAAATAATGTATGATATATTTATTTTAACATTGAAGTTACGTGGTGAACTAATATACTTTTGTTTGGAATCAGCTTTGATTTTATTACATAAAAGATAGAATAATGATTACTTGATTGTAAAATTTTGATACAGGCCTCTTCTCGGTATAATCTGCTTCTGAATAGGTGGTAGAGTCGCTACAAATGGACAGATTTGATGTTTCAAAAGTGCTTGTAAAGTAGGTAAAAATAAGAAATTTATATCCCTCTTAATTCATCCAGTTTCGGTCCACGCCATTTCGATTTGACCTAATAAATGTTTCCAACCACTATCCAACTTTCCACTTTGCTATATTTATTTTTGTCGGTTACAGCTTTAAATATTGTATCAAAAATTAACCTAATACTAAATGTGTTGTACCTACAGGGTTACTTATAGACTTAACAATTCTCACGAATTCACACATTTGAACAGATTTAGCTATATTTACTAGTTGACCCGCGCAACTTCGTCTCTACCGTTCGTTTCAATATCTTAAATAAACCTAGAAACGAATGGCAGCGCTACCTACCAGGTCCGAGCGGCTCGCTTCATTTTTCTTGCTTTTTGCGTTTCTATACCCGTAGCAACCTCTAAGCGATAGGTTCAATTTGAATAAATTAAAAAGGAATTTGCAGGTATATAATTAAAATTAATATTTATAAATCTATTAATTTGTATAAGGATTAATAATTAATATCATGATAGGAATGTCAACATCTTACGATTATACCGTAATTTGAAAGATCAATTATAAAAAAATCAGTTTTTGTGACTCCGTGAAGAATCCGTGAGGCTATATGTCTAACTGTTATGGTTATAACAGTTAGACATATAGCCTCACGGATTCTTTTGTAGATGATAACGATTACTTTAAACATGTAGTACATTATTTTTATGTATCATCAATCATTTTCGAGGCGTACGCCAGTAAAACTCTAAATCGGTATTAGCTTTAGAAAACATCGTTATATTTAAGCCAATTGACAAAAAACCATAGTAAAATATGCACTAAAACCATCCATCCATACTTACATCCATCCATCCCTACATCCATTCTCACAAACTTTCGCATTTATAATATCAGTAGAATGGTACGCATGCATTCGGTCGTTGTACCATATGCCTTGCGACTTGAGTGAAGAGTTATGTAATCTCCGACAATATTTATCAGATCTCCATTAAAATTAAACGATCCATGCTTGTTAGTATACACTTTCAAATAAAAATATAATTATTAAAATCGGTTCAAATTTAACGGAGTTATGAAGTAAAATTGATAAAAAATTTCACCCCGTTTCCCGGATGAAACTTATTGTTTATCGGGATAAAAAGTATCCTATATGTTGACCCGGAATATCAGACAGACAGAAAGAGAGACAAAAATTGAATAAAATCTGTTTTGGACTCAGCATCGATTATAAAGCATGCCCCGGTCAAAATTTTTAAAATATATTAAATGTACAGACATCTTCCAGTTACAGTTTTATTATAAGTATAGATAGATATAGATTAAAGAAGCTATTTCACTGCGTTAAGTCAAGATGCATATTCCATGCATTTTTGCATCAAACTTGTTTGTTAGTAATAATTTTTTATACACGTCTGGTTTCCCAATTCTACCTTACACAAATTTTCTAAGGAAAGCCACAAACAGTACACAGTCTACACAATCTAACGGCAAATTTGAACTCTAAAAACTATTATAATCTATACTTATTGTATAACTGTAACTGAATGATTTATGAGCTTCTCGATCTACTCATATGCGGATGAAGTCGCGAGGGTTCGCTAGAATATTATATATTTGCGAGACCCTGTCTGGTACAATAGACAAAAACAAACAAGTTGATGCATGATGATTAAATTAAATTAAAAAAAAATTAAAAATATTTATTTCGTTTCGTACAGCAAAATAATACATTGAAATTGGGGTCATCCTAGTAAGTTACTAGTATTACTACTAGCACTTGTGGCAGGCGGCCCCGCTCTTCCATAACATCATATACAAATTGAAATAAATAAGTAGATCAAAGTTATATAAATCAAAATTAAGTATAATTCAAAGTTATAAAGGTAAACCAAAGATAATTACAACATGTGTGTCTACTTGAGGTGCGTTAGTGTGTGTGTGTGTGTGTGTGTGTGTGTGTGTGAGTATGTGTGGTCGTGTGCGTGTGTTTGTGTGCGTATGTGTGTAAGTGAGTGTATGTGTAAACGAATGGATGTATAAGTTATAAACGTGTGCTTGTGTGTCTTTTCATGACAATGTATGGGATGCAAAATTCATACGTACATTTGTTGCATCAAATCCTCCGTTTCATAATAGTTCAATTTAAGCAACCACTCAGTAAGCACTTTTTTGCAATTATGAAGTGCTAATGGATAAATATTTAACTTACTGTTAATTATGTTGTAGAGATAAGTCGATTTCCTGGTAAATTGTTGGGAAGCAAATTTAGTCTTACTTGGAATTGAATGTAAAACCATATTTCTTCTCCTCGTTTTAAGTTTGCCAGTATTGTAAGGTAAATTTTTATGTACTCTTAGTAATGATGAAAGTAAATATAATTTTCTAACCGTTAGTAACTCACAATGGTTATATAGGTCTACAGTTGAAAATCTGTATGGTTTGAAAAACATAACTTTTAGTAAAGACCTTTGACCTCTTTCAACTTCTAGAAACTTTGTTTTTGAAGCAGCACCCCATGTTGAAATGCAATATCCCAAAATGGATTGACCCAATGTTACGTAAATCTGAGTCAATAATTTTTTTGTTGTTACGTGTCTCAGCGTTTTAAAAATCCAGACAAGCTTCCTTATTCTTCCATTCACAAATTCGACATGAGGGTGCCATGAGAGTCGCCAATCTAACATTACACCTAGATATTTGTTTGTTGTTACTTTGTTAATTACAGGACAATTACAATTACTAGAATTTAGATTACTACATTCATGAATTTTAACAAGGAAATTATTGTGAGGTTGTGTTTTTGAATTGATTGTAAAGCAAATATAGTTTGATTTTTCAGTATTTAGCGTTAAAAGATTAGACTTTAGCCAAAGAGAGATTTTTGATAGGCCTGATTCAGCCATCAATTTAACAGAGTTCCATGATGTGCTTGAAAAAACTAAAGCAGTGTCATCAGCATACGAGAACACATGGCCTCCGTCAAGTTTTAAATTGCATAAATCATTAATGTATATTAGAAATAAAGTTGGTCCCAATACACTTCCTTGAGGCACACCAAATGTTAGTTTAGAGTCCTCACTAATGTAATCTCCAATTTTGACACGCTGAGTTCTATCGTGTAGATAATCTTTGAGTAACAGCAGTGCTGTGCCTCTAATTCCAATTCTTTCAAGTTTTTGTATAAGCAGAGGTACGGAGACGGTATCAAACGCCTTTTTAATGTCTAAAAAGACAGTTAAACCTTTTTTTCCTTTGTCTAACTGTTCTGAAATTAGTGACGTTAACGCTAATACGGCATCCTCTGTGGATTTTCCGTGTCTAAAACCGTATTGTGAGTTAGAGAGAATTTTAAATTTATTAAGGTAACTAACCAATCTAGAATTTATTAATTTTTCCAATACTTTCGCAATGGAAGGTAAAACAGAAATCGGTCTGTAGTTATTAATATCTTCACTATTTCCACTTTTGAACACAGGTGTAACGATAGACTGTTTCAGTATAAAAGGAAAAACTCCTACTTTGAAACAGAGATTAGCTAGATGACAAATTATTGGTGCGACTATGTGTATGGCTAATTTAAGAAATTTGGTTGGAATATTGTCCCAGCCTGGCGCACTGTCAGATTTAAGATTCAAAATAACATTTTCAGTTTCATATAGATCAGTATCCAGGAGAACAAATGAAGATAATTGACTATCAACAAATAGTAAGGGATCTTCAGTTTTGGGCGCATTCAACATAATATCCTCTGCTAGTTTCCTTCCAACACTAGCAAAGTAGCCACTTACATAATTAACAGAGTAAACTGGAGAGGGATTTATATTTAAAAGATTCAAACTTTGAGTTCTAGTTTTATTTAAATTAGCTATAGATTTAATTTTACTCCAAAGTACTTTGCTATTATTTACAGAAAGAGCTAATTGTTGTCTATCATAATTCCGTTTTATCTTTTTAATCAGGCTGTTACAGTAGTTACGATACCGCTTAAAGCTGATTTTTAATATTTCATTATCAGGATCGGCCCTTAGCCTTTTTTGCATATTATTCCTGTTTCTTATACATCGTAGGAGGCCAGATGTCATCCAAGGTTTGATATTGCGTTTATTTTTAGGGAGGTACATAACAGTCGAGCTCTCTTTCAGTGAGTCAGTCAATTTCTTTACAAGTTCTTTAACTACCAACTTAGGATCTTCAGAGTAAAGCAATGTATCCAAATGTTGTTCCATAAGTATTCTTATAGCTTTGTCATAGTCTACGAAGAGCTTGGTTTTTGGGCACTTGTGGTTACTATGCAATTTAGATATGCATAAAAATATCATGTAGTGATCGGTAATCGAAGTGTTGAGAACTGATATGAAAGGAGATACGTTCTTTTTCTCTAATTTTAATATGAAATGATCAAGGCAGTTACTACCTCGAGTTGGAAGGGAATGACCTGGGAGTAGGCCATACATAGAGAGCATGTTTAGGTAGTTGACCCTATTATTGGATTCATTATTAGATTCGTTATCTTTAGGTATAAGGTTTATATTTATATCTCCCGTAATTATAATATTTTTATGTGATTTGATAGAATCAAGATATCCACTAAGCGAGTTTATATAGTTATTTGCATTGGTATTTGATGGAGACCGGTAGATTCCTAAAATAATATAATCGTTAATTTCTAATTGCAAACACGAAGCATGTTCTAATATTACCTCCTTAGCACTAGCCAAAAGAGTATTTCTAACATAGATAACTACACCATCGTTTTGATTAAGGTGGTGTGTAGTGTTGAATGAATTGTAATTATTGAGGGATGGAATGATTTTTAGAGGATTTAGTCGACATTCTGTCAGGACTAAAACATCTATATGAAACTTTAGTTGAGATAATGAAATTTGAAGATCATCCAGATTTGAATAAATACTGCGTATATTCTGTGAAACTACTTTTAGATCATTTTTTTTAATAGTCTTTATTTGGTTAAGCTCCTCGATATCACATTGCTGTGATAATGGAGCCATAGACTGGTCTATTTCGTTTAAAGTGACAAGAGAATTAAAATTCATACTGAGGCCTGACTTATAAATACAAGGTGGTAAATTAAGTTGATACCTGAGGGTATATCGATAAATAACCAGTAAGATTTAATGATAGACACAGTGCAACATTTATAAGTTATTTGTATGCCTGACTTATATATGGGAGGAGTGATAACATTATTTAATGAGTATGAGTATTTGTGTAGTATGTATATTGTGCCACGTATTGTGTGTGTAGATTTTTGTGTGAGCTCAAGCGAAATGAATAATGAATCGCTTACAGGTAGACTAAACAGTAAAATACAAGTATAATAACAATAAACAAAACTGTTTGCAAAGACTAAATAAATATTATAGAAGTCAGCATGCAATGACAAAGTGAGATTAAAGAGTATGGCCATTTTAGAGAATAGTCATTTTTCTTGCAATAGCTTGTGGATTTGGGGTTCATTCGTGATTAGGATAATGTGGGAACCCTCATCTTTTCTTAAATATACCTTGCCATAGGCCGTCCAGCAGAATTTGTAAGCTTTTGATTTAACAAGATCGCGTGCCAGAAAATATAAACGGGCCGCTTTAGACGTAAGCTGTTCCGAAATGAAAATAGGTGTGTCTTCACAGGTACGGAACCCCAGATGCTTGGCACATAACTTTGATTTGTGTTTGATATTATAAGACTTACTCATCTTAAGAATCTCAGTTTTTAATATAGTAGAAGACGTTTCTACAATAATTGGTGTATTTTGGACACCCTCTTTTTTTGAACGAATTCTGTATATATCTCTTATATCAGATTTATTGATTTTACAGTCAATGTTGTTAGACAGGCTTAATATCATATCCATTAAGTCCTCTTTAGTTTCATTGTTTTTCTTAGGTACGTTTTTCATCTCAAAGTTTGTTTTGCGGGTATCTCTCTGCACTTCTTCTATTTTATCCTCTAGAATAGTAATATACTTCTTGTCCTCCTTTATTTGTCCTTCTAAGCTTTCTATCTTTTTCCTATACTCTTCGTTCTGTGCAGAAAGAAATGCCACCGAGTTCTCAATGTTAGTATTAGTTCGTAAAATTTCTTTGAGGGTAGTTGCATTTTTCTTTCACTTTCTTGATTTGACATTAAAGTTGAAATCATTTTCCTCACTTCCTCCTTAAAATTGTTAAACTCTTGGGAGATATCTTCTTCTCTTTTTCGTTTATTTCGCATAGATATGAAATTGGGTGGTGTAATGGCGGATTGTGTACCCGATATGTGAATATCAGAGTCCGAAATGGATCTATCTAATGTGGTATCCATTTCTCATGTACCAGGGAAGCATAAATCAAAAGGCTGGTTGAAGTCACAGCCTGATAGGGGGTGTGGCCTGTTGTTTGATAATCATATAGTCAGAGGCGTAGCCCACAAGTTAGTGGGTGTGACCTATTGCATGAAGAAGGTCCAATCTCGTTATAAGAGGAGAGGCCAACAAACTTGCGCACGCGCTGATAGGTGAGGGAATAGTAATGGCGACTTACTTATGGTCCGCCCTTGTTCTGTATTGTAGATTAACAATCACTCTTTGATTTTATGCACTCCTGGTATAATTTTACTTTATTATTCGAATTTTAATTTAATTTTAGTTTATAACGAAGCAAATTAAATTCATATACACGTCCACTACTTTCAAAAATCCAGGGGAAGAGGGGATGGATGGATTTTAGTAAAGCTTTTGATACGGTCTCCCATATTATATTGCTTTATAAATTAGCTGTGTATGGTACTCGTATATCTGGTCCGCTATTGAAATGGTTTCAATCGTATTTAGCTAATCGTAGTTTTTTTTGTAGTTGTGGGTGGGTATAAATCTGATACGAAATCAATACAATCTGGTGTTCCACAGGGCTCACACTTAGGCCCAACCCTATTTAATATATTTATTAATGACGTCAAAAACTGCTTCTTGAACTCAACCCCTTTTATGTACGCTGATGACTTAAAAATAATCAGAATAATAAATAACGCTGAGGACTGTAAACTTATGCAGAATGATATTAATAGAATACTCCAGTGGTGCTCTGATAAAAACCTTGATCTTAATGTAAAAAAGTGTACACATATTAAATTTACACGGAAACTAAACGTTATACCTTCGACATATAATATTGGTAACAATTCCCTCGGTGAAGTACACATGGTTAGGGATTTAGGAGTAATTTTTGATCGAAAATTAACTTTCGTACCCCACATTGACAGTGTGATAAATAAGGCATCAAAAATGTTAGGGTTTGTGATACGTAATAATAATATAATAATAATAATAAATAAACTACGACAATACACACATCGCCACCTAGCCCCAAAGTAAGCGTAGCTTGTGTTATGGGTACTAAGATGACTGATGAATATTTTAATGAATTATATATACATAAAAACTTAGAAAATATATATAAACACCCAGACACTGAAAAACACTTAATGCTCATCACACAAACATTTTCCAGTTGTGGGAATCGAACCCACGGCCTTGGACTTGAAAGCAGGGTCGCTGCCCACTGCGCCAGTCGGCCGTCAAATGCCGACCGGCCGTAATGGTAAGGAATTTACGCAATCACTAGTACTTAGTATCTAGGAGTATTGCAGTACCTTTTGGCGGCCACATTATTCGACACATATGCTTAGGATTGAGCGGGTTCAAAAGCGCTTTCTTTGGCATCTTACTTTTGGGACTGGCAAGGCCCGAAGACTGAAAAGTTACAAAGATCGTCTAAAGTTTTTTAATATGGAATCATTGGATTTACGTAGAAGTAAAATAGATCTCGTTTTTTTATTCAAGATTCTTAATAATAAAATTAATTGTTCTTCTCTATTACAGAGTTTTAGTTACAAAGTTCCCATGAGATATCGGAGGTACCATATTAAAACCCTCTTAACCTTCCCTCGCCGTTCAACAGTTATGGGTGCCAACTCGCCAGTCCCTAGGTTATGTCAACTTTATAACAAGTTTAATATTGTAGATATACATTGTGGTTCTCTGGCCGAATTCCGGAGATCAATGGAATTAGCTTTAAGCAAAGTATAATAATTTACTTTTTTTTTTGCTTCCTACACTGTATACACTTTCATCTTGTTTGTGTAGTTGTAAGCTAGTTTAACGCTATTTATTGCATGCGGTGTATACCTGTAAGTAGAATAACATTTTGTCTTCATACAGTATAAGCTAGTTTAAATTGTTTTTTTGAAATGTAAAGCTGTTGGTAAACCAAATAAAGAAAAAAAAAATATATATATATATATATAATTGAGGTAGGATTTTTATACAAATTTTTAACATAACTTTTAGGGATAAGGCCCTTGCAATCTTGCACTATGTAGGTAAAGGCTTACCCTTTGGCTACTGTAGTAAAAATAACGGGTACAGATAATGTAAATACAGAAAACCGTGTTCCTATTATTGTTTTCACCAACAGAGTACATACAAACAAAGCAAACAAACCGGTCAATCTCTACTACTAATGGTTTAAAAAAATCAACTTTCTAGTATTATAAAGGCATATTTAATCCTATACTGATATAAAACAAAACAAAAAAGGAAGCTGTTGGACACAGTCGGCACAAAACTGTGGAATTTGGTTGATCCTTCAAAATATGTATGCCCTACTACGCAACGCTAAGAACTCGAATGCCATTTCACCTTCCAGTGTACAACCACTTACAATATAAGAAACTCGAAGTCAAGAGTAAACAGGTTTCTTCGGGGCAAAGGCATTCCAACTTACGCTGCGACATTAAATACATAAAGAACGATTAGGTACAGCTAAGCGATAGTGTATAAAATTTAAAAAAAAAAGTTAAACCGCGAACATCCATTGATTAAGATGATGATGATGATGAATACTTATTATAGTAAGCTAATGTATCAAATATCGACATTACATACATGCTCCTATTTTGAGCACGTGAAAAGTAAAGGGGGCGGGCGAAGGTCTTGGGGTGACATTAGGGTTTCCAGTTACAGCCTTATCATTTCGTGGACATTTCTAGGGTATCGTAAGTACTTTGAAAATCACAGCAGTTTATTTTTCTTTCCCTGCCGCCTACTAAAATATGAGATCAGAATCATAACTAAATATTTCTAACTTAAACGCCACCTCTTGTGAATCTTGCAGAAAATAGAACTGGCTTACCAATAAATTAGGGCAAATAGAAATCAGAGTAAAATACACACGCAATAAAACATATAATACCTACTTAAACAAGGGAGCGCGAACGGAACTTTTTCATAGATTTCATTTCACAGGATTGGTACAGTGCTCTGTAAGAAAAAAAACATACTAGCTTTATTGTTTACCTGCAATCACTTAAACTTACTCAAGTGAAACTTATTTTACATTTCGATAAACTAGTTGTCAAACAGAGCCATTGATAAGTTCTCTTCGATAAAACAATAGCTTCTTTTTCAGATCATTGCTCTTACTATTACGTAATAATCCCTATAACTTTTGTGAATCAAGATCACCATCATTATCATCATCACTTCAACCGATTGAAGCCCACTGCTGGACATAGATCTTTTGTAGGGAGTTCCAAAATCCACGGTCCTGGGCCGCTTGTTTCCAGCGGCTCCCAGCGACTCGTTTGATGTCGTCTGTCAACACTGCGTTTACCTGAGCGGGGTTGCCATCCCAACACCTTGGACCAACCAAGGTCCATCCCAACGTCCATCGGTTCTCCGAGCTATGTGCCCCGCCTATTTCCACTTCAGCTTTGCAACTCGCTGAGCTATGTCGGTAACTCTGGTTCTGTGCCATTATGACTACATCGTCGACAAACAGAAGTTGAGTGATGTACTCGCCATTAATGTTAATGCCAAGCCGGTCCCATCCCAGAAGCTTAAAGACGTCCTCCGACGCAGCGGCAAACAGCTTCGGGGAGATAACATCTCCCTGTCGCACTCCTCGATGCAATTGGATCGGCCTCGTAGTCTGATCCTGAATACGGACTGACATGGTGGCGTTTTCATACAAACACTTCAACACTTGGATGTACCGGTAGTCAATTCGGCATCTCTGCAGTTACATTAACACAGCCCAGGTTTCCACCAAATCAAAGGCTTTCTCATAGTCCAAAAACGCTAAGCAAAGTGGCCGGTTATACTCTTTGGTCTTCTGTATAATCTGCCGCAGCATATGTATGTGGTCTATGGTACTAAAGCCCTTTCGGAAACCGGCTTGTTCGGGAGGCTGGAAAATATCAAACCTAGGTTTGAATCAAGATACTTAGTTTCAAATTCAATTAATTACACACGACGATTATTTAACTTTCAATGTACAACTGCACCTCATCGAATCCATAACTTTATCCAAAGAATTAAGATCCAGGAAGGTTACATATAATTACTGGGACGGGACCGGGCATAAGTTCCTGGAACTTTCCGACATTTTCCAGTCAACTGGCAACCCTAGGTGGCATGGAGTGGGGTGTTGTCGGCATTCAACAGGCGGCGGTCGATACGGGCGGCGTCGCGGCGCAGCATCTCTCTATCCAGCCATACCTACAACTTACAACGCCGTTCTATTATTGCCGCGACGCTTTCCTACCGTGTATCCCATACGTCGGTGGCTTTTAGTATCTCATTATGTACTGAATAGAAGCAGGCGTTACTTTGCGGAAGTCCATGATACGGTCCATGCTTGGTCCATTAATTTCAGTCAGGCCCGTGATTTGGTCATGGCAATCATAACGAGATACGATGAACATCGATTAATCCATACTAATATGAAAATATTGCAAAAATTAAGTTATATCCCGTCATATCAAGGTCAGGGCTTTCCGAATTCCGGGCAATCGCAACCTTGAAACTTGTCATGGACGTGGCATCAGTTATCTATACTTATAATAAAACTGCAACTGGAAGATTTCTGTACATTTAACATATTTTGAAAATTTTGACCGGGGAATGCTTCATAATCGATACTGAGTCCAAAACAGATTTTTATTTAATTTTTGTCTGTCTATCTGTCTGTCCGAGCATCACGTGAAAACTACTGAACTGATTCAAATAAAACTTGGTATAGTGGTAGTTGATATTCCGGGTCATCATATAGGATTTTCTTTTCATCTTGACATCTACTTTTTATCCCGATAAACAATAAGTTTCCTCCGGAAAATGGGATGAATTTTTTTATCAATTTTAGTTTATATCTCCGTTAAATTTGAACCGATTCTTATAATTCTTTTTTTTATTTGAAAGTGTATACTATCAAGCATATATGGTCTTATTTTAATAAGGATCGGATAAATACTGTCGGAGATACAGAACATAACTCTTCACAAATAACTGTTAGTCGCAAGCCATATAGGAAAACGATCGAATGCATGCGTACCATCCTACTAATATTATAAATGCGAAAGTTTTTGAGGATGGATGTATGGATGGATCTATGTTTGTATCAACTAAAATACCACGACAAATAATAGTAGGTACATAGATACCCACGATGATTATGATATTAGCATCAGATATATTCTAGCTTCTCGATTGACTCATACGCGGACGAAGTCGCGGGGGTCCGCTAGTGTTCACATAAATCATGATTGTTGGCATTAGTTGTATTGAGTTTTTGGTTTCGAGATTAGTTAGTTACATAGAGTTAGAAAGAGTTTTTAAACAAGGCCCTGTGTACTATTAAAGGGTCTCGAGCCATACATACCTAGGTGCTCTTTTCTCTGGCTACTGTGTGCTCTGGGAGAGCCCGTTAAGCTGTGCGTCCCACTAACATATAAAAATAGTCTTTGAGCCTGCCAAACTGCACTGGAGCAGCGTTGTGCAATAACAATCGCAGAATACATCGCATGTGATACGGGCAAGTCAAATTTGTATATAAGTTTTTTAGATCTCTGTCCCTGACTCACGACTGCTGGAGCCCTGACCCTGATATATGTGAAAAGCCCATATAATGACAGCGGACGCAACGTTCTCTTTTTTAGAAAGCAATTATTCTGCCTTATTTATGTATAAGCTCTCATTACTCACGGCCTTGCTGTTAAGTGTTAGTTAATCTAGCGTAAAACAAAAGACAGGAGAATGTTATCACTATGAATTGTTTTTAATCCCCAAAGAATTAAATGTTGTGTTATAATTTAGGTAGTTTGTTTATCTGTGTCATTGTAGGTCACAAACTGATGGCTCAACTTTAATAGGTGATTTTGCATAATATTTTAGAAATGTTTTAAGACTATAGTAGGCAGTGGCCATAGCCAACTGGCGGTGCAGGTTGTAGTGGCGGGTAAAATAATTAAAAGTAAGGGCAAACCATTTTGTATTAATTAAAAGGTCAGGTTTAGCGTGTCAACTTGGTCTTATTAATTTACCTTTGTTATATAAAATCTGACTGAGGTAAATAAAATCCATAAATATATAAAAATCAAAAAAGTTAAATAACTACAACTTCAATCGTGTTTTTTTTTAAATTTAATTCTTATTTATTAACTTCTCGTTCTACACTTTTGACATTGTATGCAATTACTGACATTGACATTTTTAAATCATAAATTGTGGGGAGCATGTAAATATAAGAAATTAATAGAATACAAGCATTGATTTGATATGTCACTATCAAGGCTCTGTTTGACAACTAATCGTAATTTAACCCGGGTGTTCTAAACACGAAGATATCGCATGCATAATTCATTGCAATACTTTTTTTCCTTTACACTTATTTATTTATTTTGCCATTAGTTATAAATACCGTTATCAAACACAGTAAAATAATTAAGTTCACAAATCTTTTAATTGCTCATTATACTTATCGTAGAATTATTCTTTTGAATTACAGAGTTTAGATTTTCAGTCACGTGTATAACATAATTAGGAAAGTTTTTGGTTCCATTTTAGGTTGTGTTACAGTAATTTTATAAAGTGGGTA
The DNA here is from genome assembly GCF_905163445.1 of Pararge aegeria. Taxonomy (NCBI): domain Eukaryota; kingdom Metazoa; phylum Arthropoda; class Insecta; order Lepidoptera; family Nymphalidae; genus Pararge; species Pararge aegeria. The sequence goes on along the minus strand of NC_053187.1, from coordinate 13,856,630 downwards.
AATAATTAAACTTTTGATGTTATAGTATGGGTATTTTTATATAAATACGACCCACATGTACTCGAGCGAAGAAAATATACCTCCCGGTGTCTTAATCGTTTATCAGTTGTTAATATTCGAACGATAACTTATTAAAAAACATTCGAGAAAAACTTTTAAGACATATTTTGCGTAAAATTAAACAAGGTGGGTTCAAATATTTCTGACATATTTAACAACAGTCTATTAAATATTTTTTAATGACAAACAAGCAACATATCATAAAAAAGAAAAATAATAATGAATATATTAGCAAGGAAAAAAAGATTTATTGAAGAAAAACAATCAACCGCATTATAATAGGAACGAAAAATCCCAATGATTTGTGAGATTCAAAATCCAAAACTCAACGTTCATTTATTTCAAGCAGGCCTAGTTTACAAGCACTTTTGAAACGCCAAGTCAGTTTGTTTGTAGTGACTCTTCTTATATATTGTGATGCTACCGTAAGTGATTTTAGTTTATATATTGACCGTATCTACAGTTCTTTTCTGAATATCAATATAGTTTCAATATCAGCAGCTTTGCCACATAGTAAGATCCCCTAAGATATTATTACGCTATGAATGTACGCAAAGTAAACAAGCCTAGCTGTTTCAACGTCAGTAATCTGTCTAATTTATCTGACTGGGTAGGCAGCCGAGCTGAGTTTACCCGCTAGTGTATCTATATGGGTAACCCACTGGAAATTACAATTCCAAGGTTATGCCCAGAAAAAACTGTAAAATCCTACATTTTTAGTAATTCACCATTTAAACATATTATTTTTATCCATATTCTTTACATTTGTTAAAGTAAATTCCTCACACATAGCTTAAGTGAGAGATAAAATATTTATATGCTAAACTGCCAGTAAAAAACTAGGCATAGCGAAGTAGTATATATAATATAAAATAATTGCAGCTGTTTGACCATTCCGAACCCCATTTGTCAAGATCCATGACGTTTTCCCACCCCCGTCCGTTATCATTGTTTTATTAAATAACGAGCTTTCAGTTTCATCGCCATAGGCTAGTTCGGTCCATATGGACTGTCGAGTTCAGTTTGGGGGCTAATGCATCATTGTAAACGATTGTAATGACTGACGTGTCTCCGCTCCGAAAGTCGAACCACTTTACACATTCCTGTGAATTCTTAACGATGTATTATCAAAATCATACTTAGCGCTCATGCACGTTAGATGAAGATAATCGTGGCTAGACTGTACTGTCATTACCTATGGCATTGCTGTGATAGGCACGTTTTAATACCAATGCCGTTAAGACAGTATTGAGGGATTTCTTCTTTATATTTTAATTTTAATTTGGTTTATTGGATTTGATTTAATTTAGTTTCTAATAAATTTAATTTTGACATGTATTTATTTTAATTGCATTTGATTTAATATTGTAAATCTTTAGGGATAAAGCCTGAAATAAATGATTGTTATTATTATAGAAAAACTTTGTATTGAGTATAGTGCTGTGTGTTGACGGCAGATAAAAAAACAGGTGTCACCACTCCTATTCTTCTGCGTGTTAAGCGTGCATACTTTAGGTAACATAACGGAAAACGGGCAGCTGCGAATCTATGCTACTACTACAGCTACTGCGATTGTTGGCAAACCCTCCTGTTGTGAGAGGAATTTAGTCCAGCAGAGGACTGTTGGAGGCTATTGATGATGTAGATAGAGCTTTATTATTTTTATCAATAAAAGGTATTAAGTATATGGAATTATTTATCTTAAATATGAATTTTGCTTCCATTTCCACAAACAACTACATATCCTAAACGTACCAAAACCTAGAGAGAAATTATTATTTTAATTTAAACATACACATTGTATATAGGAGTCAACCGATAAAGGTCAGTCTGCACGATGGGATGCAATCCTAAAGCACTTATCTTGTGAAGCTACAGAAATTGAAATTTGAAATTTAGATTGAAATAGTTATTTACTACGTGCTTATGACGTAACCTGTTCATATATTATGCAAAATGAGGAAACTGAACTGAAAATAGATGCTGAAGTTACAAGATATTATTCGTAATGGTATACCTATAAAATAATGACGCTTGACAGTTTTGTGCTCACTCTTATAAAATGCGCTTCTATAAACGAGATACTTGGCGGAGCCTTGACGTTTACGCAACATGGGGACGGAAAAAAATTTTCTTGGCACAAACTTACGTATTCATCATTTACAGACTTGGCTTAGCGTTACTTACCAATTGCAATCGACTGATATTTAGCGATGCTAATAGGCAATAAGTCTTTCAATTTATTTTTGCGGTAATTACTGCAAGAAAAGATGAATATGTTACAGTAGCGTGCACTGGGTTTCTTACCAGGGTATGCATATAGTGGAAAATTTGCCAAAAATGCCAAAAATCCTCCTACTATACGAGTTATCTATCAATTTTAGGGTAGACAGTGCTTTTGTGTACGAAGTGCACGCCACTGGTAAGTTATTATTTACCGGAAGTTTTTCTTAAAAAATGGGTTTTGGCGGTATATTGCTATTGTCAAAGATTACGTTTTGCTGCAATATTTCAATAAATTAGCATGCGTATATTTACTATCAAGGCACAAAGCATGAGATGGGCTCATCAAATTACAGAGTGATTGGACCCAACAGGCAATAGTGAATACAGAGAAAGGAATGGGTCGACGACATGATAAAGATGGAAAAATTGAATGAGCGTGACCAGCGACAGACAAAAATAGGAAAACTTTTCCCTATTTTTTAGCCATGTTTAAAGAGCCTTTTCCCCGCAATAATTATAAATTAACGTAACATGAAGTAAATTTATAACATAAATTAACTTATTTGTAAATGAAGCTGTGATAGCCTAGTGGTTAAGACTTCGGCTTCACTTTTGGGGGGCCGAGTTCGAATCCTAGCACGCACCTCTCACTTTTCTAAGTTATGTGCGTTTTAAGCAATAAAAATATCACTTATGGTATAACGGTGAAGGAAAAATATCATGGGGAAATTGGCATGCCTGAGAGTTCTCCATAATGATAACAAAGAAGTTTGAAGCCCACCAATCCGCACTGCGCCAGCGTGGTGGACTACAGCCTAAACCCTTCTCATTGAGGGAGACCTATCGTTGTAGTGGGCCAGTTATGAGTTGTTAAAATCAAATGATAAGATTCGATTTTAAATGTCATAGCGTTAAATAACTCGTTTAGAGGGATGAGATTTGAACGCTGTTAAAATTGCACTGGATCTTATAATTAACGCGGGTGTAATCGTAGAGTGCAGCTAGACAACTACAGTAAACAGACTCTGTGAAATATATTCCCAGACTAACTAAAACCAAAGCAGAGAGGTATTGCTCTATTTTATCTTTAATTTAGGTAATAAATTTCATTTACTTTACTCCGTAAGCTCCACAAAACTCAATCTTAATACCTACGACTATTAATTCACGGGTCATGAGTTCATCTTCATCCAGACAGTCGTTTGTAAATGAAATTGTTATTTAGCATAATCATCATAATTCACACATTTTATCTAAAGATTAACAGATGTCTTAACTTAAAATAAAAATACATTTTTAGGAACACAAAATGGAATTTAAATACTAAGCTTACTTAGTTAAGATCCTTATCAATTCTTATAAGTTGTATTTATTTACAATTTGAATATAAAATGTGAATTATATCTTAGATATTAAGTCCCAAAAAGTTTTCATTAAACGTAAGCTTATAGAAAAAACATAAAAGAACATAAAGATTATGAAAAACTGAACCGAACTACATAATTTTAAGTGACGATAAACCCAACTAAGTTTCCTGAGGGCTCCTTCTAAGATCAAGCTCGCTTGGAACTTATTTTGTGAGCTTTTTTAACTTTAATTTACTAGTTTGGAAATTGGAATGTTATCACTGTATATTTTAAAAGTAATAAAGTTTTTTTTTCTAGTAATAACTGATTGCCCAAGCAGATGTGCGACCAAGGTAAGTGGAGAACAATCGCCTTTGAACAGAGCAACACTTCGCATGACCTGTAACGAACACGTTCTGAAAAGTGCCACACTGTGTCCATCACACCATACTTCGGTGAGTGTGCTCAGGAACTTCACAATCTTGTTCCCCCTTCCCCGTTTTACCACAGAACAGCGAGACACCGAGAGCGGTGGCATCCTTATGTGGTTGATATCCCATCAACACGCACGAAACGTTTTTTATCCACGTTTCTGATACGTGCCGCTAAGATGTGGAACGCCCTCCCGGTAACTGTGTTTCCTGCCACGTATAATTTAGGTACCTTCAAGGCTAGAGTGAATAGGCTTTTTCTAGGCAAGCGTGCTCCAACCTAGACCTCATCATTGCTTTCTAACGGGCATGATTGTCGTCAAACGCTGGCCTATCGTTAATAAAAAAAAAAAAAAAAAAAAACACCGGCAACAACACCATTTAGACAGAAACACAGCATTGCAATATTACTGCTTTTCGGCAGAAATAAATATGGCGGTAGTAATTCCATGGACAAGCTATATCACAAAAAGCTACGTCTACTTAAACACAACTTAAAATATATTTTTTTAGTAAATATAATATTTACTGCTCCATCTTATATCTATTTATATATTTTCTTGGTACGCCTTTGGATGCCTAAAAGAAATCGGTATTTTTTTGCGGTATTGAATACTGCCGTATTCATTCAAATAATAAAAAAAGAAAGTGTTAAACAAAATTGCATTTTAAAGATAAATTAGAATGGGAACGTTGACTTAGACTTTATTTTAGTGCAAAGCCACATGAAAGTTGTGCAAAACGTACGTAAAATTAATGGCTGAAGGTAAGGCGAGGAAATGAAGTCACATTATCCCATACAAACGAGAGTAATCCTGGTTTAAAGCAGTTGACTCCGCCGCCTGTCGAGTATATCTTGCAGATAACGAGTTTAAGAACTGAAAATTCTGTATAACTTTTAAAGCTGTGATAAGTTCATTAATGTTGCGCGTAATTACGCGGTAAGGTTAAGGTAAGCTCCATTCCACTGAGTATTCTAGCTTTCTTCAACTTTTATAATGTCATTAATTGCAAGAAAATTCTAAAAATTTTAAAGGATATCGGCTTAAATCAGTTTGTAAGAAATTTTATTTATTACTGCTATATTTTTGCGTAACAATGCCTAAACTGTGACGTGAATATTATAAGAGTTCTTGTTGCTTTACAAGTTACAACTAAAAATGCCGTTTATTAAGGCTTCAAAAAAAACATGACACAATTGTTCAAACATTTCATTTTCGATTTTCGTAGCAAATTCAATAACTTTTTACAGCCCGCTAACTCTCATTTCCAACTGTGTTGTGGGTTAATGCTCTAAATCTCTCTCTCCTACGAAAGCGGAGCCTCGCGTTCAGCAGTCAGCCTACAAACAAACTTAATAGCTATCGAATTCAAAACAAAAGGATATTTATTATATTTAACTATTTTATTTTAATCGAATATTAATCAAACTCTTCCTTCAAAAGTACGGAACCGCTTAGGACGCAAAACTTTTCCTTACATGGCTGGTAACTGTAATTTATAAAGATTAACAAACTAGGTAACTTCTTTAAATTTAAAACCGGATATGTTTTCTTATTGATGTTTCAACATCAACTCAAAGTAATCGGTCGTCGCGTTTATTCTTTAGTATAGTTTAATCTAAAATAAACATAATATAATTTGCTTTGTAATAAGGTCATGCTATAAACAGTAATTTAAAGTTCATGTGAAGTTATATAACGCCATCTACAATTCCACAAGAAAATTAATTCAAACCCCTGAAACTGAAAATCTGGTTCAGCTAGTGAACGTGTCATCCTTAGAAGGTGCTGCCATCTATTGTCGTTTTCCCATAACAGATTAATCTAAAGACACAGCTAAACTCGGTCATGTTCAAGCAAACCAGATCGCGTGTTTAGGTTTTTGCTTAAGCGCTAGATGGCGACACCTATCCAGTGTACCGCCACTGTACCGCCACTCATTAATTATTTCACTTATTACAATACTCGTTTGTTGGTAGTTTATAAACTTCTATCCATCTTCTATAACAGTAGAAGACCTTGTCTGGACTGACTGACAGACATCCCACAGCCTAAATGGTTAAACGTAGAATTTGATATGAGAGAATATTCTTTGAGCACCATAGAATTGAATTCGACCTTTAAATGGGGAAAAATTGTTTGTAAGGAAGTGTGTCAATTTAAATCTAAGAAACTTGGTATTTGGTCTTCTAGTTAAAAAAGACATTTGTTTTTCTCCGTTTTCGTGAAAAACGGAGAAACCCAAATGTCTAAACTGTTAAAATGGGGAATGAAAGTCCTTCTTTTTTCAAGTTTGTATTCTCGAAAATTAGTATTTTGGCTTTCGGTTAAAATATATTTGTAGAAAAGTAGTAAATCTTTCAATCTATATCTAATTAAATTTATTTTGACTTTTATTATCCTTAAGCTTGCTTTCTGTAGTTGGGCAAAGTCACTCTGAGAAAGTCTACGCAGACGAAGTAGCGGATATCCACTATATCTTAAATGTAAAGTGGAATTATTTAATCTCAAAATCGAATAATACCTACTAAGCTAAATAAAAAAACGTTCTATATTTTGTTGATATATCCCCATTCCTGTCGACATATTGATCTGTTATTTATTATAAATCATTATTTCTGACGACAATACGCTTTAATATGTTCAGTACCATTGTTCATCCAAGATGGCCGCGCTACAATATGGCGAATTATAGTTTTTTTTTCTATCTGTGTATTAAATGAAAATGCGTGACTAATACAGTAGGTACATTTCCTCGTGCCCCACGGATTTCTTAGATCCGATCAGTGCCCTATAGGCTATACTGACTAGAAAAGTAAATGCCAAAGCCATCGGTAGTCAAATAAAAGTGTTAAAAAATTCTGGACTCTTTTTTTGTTGCAGGGCTGCATATTACCGTGATTTTTACATCATCGTCATAATTCGCAGCCTATTAACTTTCCATTGCTGGACATCTGGACTCTTTCATAGGAGAGATTAATTTACCGCATAGACCCACCACAGCGCTTGATCACGGATTGGTGGGCTTAAACGACTGTTATCACAAGAAAGTAATAACTGGGCGATGGTGCTTATTCCGAAGTTCTGAGGTTACCGCCAATTACGTAACTCCGGCCTAGTAGGTACGGAGAATTGTTTAACAGAAAATATCCAATGAGTACCAAACAAGTTTTGGCCTGACCCGGGATTCGGACCCTGGACCTCGTGATCCGTCGTTGAATAGTTCTAACAAGCATCTATTATTATTGTTAATAGCAGATTTTTAAATAAACATAGTTAAATGCAAAAAAAATGCACTGACCATATGAAACAGATCCACTTCTCATGCCGGATTTTTATCCCGAAAAACCTACTAATACTATAAATGCAAAAGTGAATTTACTTACAACTTTCGCATATTATGTATACCTTCAATGAACACACGCACTAGTACACGCGCGCCAGGCAGGCAGGTTCTAATTCTCATTTTGAACGTAATAAAAGTTTTTAAATTAACATATCTGCAGTCATAGAAACTTTTATTCGCTTACAGGAGGTATAATTAAAGTAGTGTAATTACCTTGAGTATAACTTTGAAATGGGTATATTTTGAAAGTTGAGTGAACAATAGGTACGGTGTAACTTGTTTTTTTTGAAGTAAGAATTCTTTAGGCGCGACTAGGGAGTAACTCAGATTATTTTACGCTTACGTCAGACGCCTTTGTCGTTTCCGCTATTTAAAAATACTAATTTAGATTGGTCGTAAGTATGTATCATACTCCACGCTTCTTGACTTATACGCCAGCTTGTGGCAAATATCATAATCAATAAGGATTATTTAATTCCAATATTTTGAAACGGATCAATTGTGAATAGAAAAGTGAATAAAAATTCAACAGTTTAAAAAAAAACATTTTAAATTGCAAAGTATTTTGAAAATCTCTAAATAAACGTGTTTATCCATTACTTTTATAATAAATAAATAATTAATAAATTTTCTGACGTTTGCGAAATTCCATAATATTCAATGACAAGGTTATCAGTGGCGTGCATAGATTGTATGCACAGGGTATGCAAATGATATAAAATGAAGAAAATATCCAGTACTAGTTTTAAAGATAGACATTGTAAGAATAATTAAAAGCCTACCTTTAAGTATTTATAACTCGTACTGAAGAATTTCTACATTTTATATCATCTGCACGCCACTGAATATACTCGTAATATTGACATGTGCTGATCTACCCTTCAATTTACTACTCTCAATTATTCTATTTGACAAATGAAAATATTTATAAAATATGAAAGTGATATTAATGAATTTTAAATCCATTTCCCTACTAATATTATAAATGTCAATGTAAGTTTGTTTGTTACGCTTTCACGCAAAAACTACTTAACCGATCCTCATGAAACTTTGCACACATATTCTTGAAAGTGTTAAAAGTAATATAGGATACTTTTTATCCCGATATTAAGCTCGTTAGTTTAGTAACGCTTCTTAGTTTAGTAACGGCTGCTGCAATATTTGGAAGACCAGTGATCTTAACAACTTTATTTAAGATTTAACAGTAATCTTCTTATTGCGTTGTATTTGAATATTTGACTCAGTCTAAATACCTCTAATCAGGCTTTGTCAAATCCACAGCTACAAGAGAAACTAATCGCGAACTTTACCGCAATCCTTCAGGCCCAGCTTGCCGTTTGAAACCATTCAAATAAATAGAATTTCAATATTAATCAATACCTAGAACTTTTTAGCCTCACATTTTGTACATAGCTTTTGAACGACACCCGTTGCAAAGTTAGATGGTTGTATTACTTATTTCAAACTCTTATAGGACTATTCAAATATATCAGTGTCAGGACTCGAAACGCGTCAGGGTTCTGCCATTTGTTATCTCTATTCACTCACACTAGAAAAATTGGCATCGTTGTTTTCGCAGGTACACAATCGTCGTCAGGGTCGTCGTCAGCACTGATAGAGATTTCCGCCCCAAAGGCGTTCTCTAAAATCACTGAAATAAATATTTTGTACTTTCTGCAAAGAGTGTAAAGACCAACTAAGCTTATTTTAGGTCAAAAAAATGACATTCCATTGTAAATACAGAAAGGTCATTCAGCCATTCAGCACATTAACTCCACCAATTTTGATAAAATTGCGCATAACACATAGTAAACATTCCAGACATGCACAAAGGATATTTTGATCCCGGAGCAGCACCAGATTAACGTTCCTGAGAAAATTTTAAAGTTTTGTTATTTTTGCACGGTTGAAATGGTCTTGGTGAAATTGGGCATAAAGAAAGCTGTTCTGGAGACGGGAGCATACTCTTGATACCAGGAAAACTTTCCGTTCCCGCGAGATTTTTGAAAAACAACAAAGTCGCGGGAAACAGCTAGTTACAGCCATAGGACTGTGACAAATGCATATTTGGGTCCGGGTTGATAATAATAATATTTTAATAGTGTTATTTTTATTTATATAATTTAACATTGTTAATTAAAAAATTGGGTGGCACGGAACCGTGAAAAGCGCGGTATCATTCCTTTTCCGTCTACCCCCTTTCAGTTTTGTTAACATATAATTTGTTTGCAAAACCCTTTTCATATTGTATGTGAAAACATTGATCTTTTGAATGGAATATTACCAAAAGATATCTCATACTTTTCCTCTGTACCTATTTACTTTACAGTAAATCATAAACTTAACTTGTCTGCGGATTGAAAAAATTCATTAAAACATCCGCATCAGTAAAACAATAACAAAAATAATTCATTTCAAGCTTCTTTGCTGTCGCTTGGTTTGTGCACAAACCACATATTAAGTGCTGAGTCAGTGCGGTTGACTTTTATTTATACCATACTATCTATTTTTACGTTATATTGCGAATTCATTGAGAAAAGATGTTACGTTACGAGTGAGTCAAACCGCGGAGAACAGCTAGTTAAAAATAAAAATTAATTTCTCGGCCCTGATTACTACATTTTTAATGAACGAAAATATAAAAAGCACACAAGTTGGTGTATGAAGGTAGGGAAAAATATTGAAGCATCAATTTAATAATAAAGCGGTTTTAAACGCTCTCATCATTTTGTAAAGTTTCCATTTTCATTAAATTTCGCAAACAATCCAGGACCATCGATCACAGAATGACTGCGAAAATAAACCAACAGACCGCGAATAATGAGTCTGTATTTTAGTTCCGCGTAAAATATTATCTTGCACAGGTGTTATTTGTCCGAAATGCTTATACAATCTTTACGCGTTGGAACATTTAACAACTTTTCTTTTTCCGCTCGAAATTTACGCTGCGTTTGGAATGAGTACTGTAAATAAGTACGATTGCGGAAGGTTGTTATCAGATAGCTTCCGGCGAATTCATATTATGTTAAACTAAAAGTTTGCTCTGCTCCTATTCTTTTAGATTTAGTAGATTTAGTTTAAGCTAAGGAATGTAATAAATATAACCTCACAATTTTATAATAATAAACGTTTAATGGGAGCCTTTTAAAAATAAAAATGCTGCGACACGATAAACGAATCTATGGCCGTAAATTTAATAATCTTCGTCTTTAAAGTTAAAAGACATTTCCTGTAATAAGAAACCAACATAAAGCGCCGCGTCTTGCGGACAATATGCCTTTTGTTTTTAATATTATAACTATAAGAGCTGACTTTTATTATTTTTAACACGGGATTCTTATATAATTTTTATAAACGCATCTGAAGAAACCATCTAGCATCTTATTTTGCAATCGAGAATATAATTCGTCAAACCCAAACACAAGACAACACAAAATAATGATAAATTAGCGGGTATGCGGTCGAATGAGTATTTTCTTACACAAAAACAACTCAGATTTGGCTACTTTACTTAGAATGTCACATCAAAGAATCTAATGGTTTGAGGACCAATGATTACCACCCTTGAGGACGAAGGAAAACGTTCTGAGGTTGATTTATTTAATGTAAATTGTTAACGCAACAAGTTTTAAAGATTCCCTGATAAGCCAATATTGCGAAAATGTGCTTCGCGCATCGCGTTGTTACCGCCGGATCTAAATACCCGTGCTGTAAGTATATTTCGTTACCCCAAGATTTTACATGTAGGATGCCTATGTTCTTCAATCGACCTACTCACAAACGGGAAGGAGTTATTTTTTAATGAATTAATTAATGGAATAAATAAATACACTATTGACTATATCTGAGGCTATTTAAAGTGTTAAAACAAAAAGCGTTAAAGTTTAGCTGAGAAGCCAATTTTTAGGCCCACGAACCAAAAAATAATATCGCGAAAATGTGCTTCGCACATCGCGTTGTTACCACCGGATCTAATTACCCCTAATTTTTTACCTGTAGGATGCCTATGTTCTTAAATTGACTAACTCACAAACGGGAAGGAGTTATTTTTTAATCAATTTATTAATTAACTAAATTAAAAAAATACACTATTTACTTTATCTGGGGTTACCTCGCTGGTTTGCATTTTTTCTTATTATGAATATAAGAATGTTTGCAAACAAAACTAAACATTTTAGAGGAATATTTTCGTGGCTAATCAACATTTCTTAAATATAGTTCAACGGGTACAAACCACGATAAGTCGATATTTAATGTTATCGTATTAATATAACAAATTTGAAGAAACAAATGTATTATAATATTTGTACAATAATGCCTAATAGTATTAAAATATTAAAAAAAACATCTATCAATGTTTAATGACAAAAACAAAATAAACATTTTTAAATCGGCCCGGCGTAATATAATACCACGGAAAACGCGAAATAACATGGTAGATTTAAATTAAATATTCAATGCTGACATATTTACGTAGTTAAATAATTGAAACTTAAATCTGACAGCGAAATGTAGGGCACGAAACACCTTAGTAATTATGTGTTTCATGTATTTCTCATGGGGTTGTTTTACGTATTTCCCATGAGGTTCAATATAAATTAACACAAACAGGTATTCCCGTGTTATATCTAAACATTTGAAACCGTTGAAGTAATAGCTGCATCTGAAATGGTTGTGAGTTTAAATATTTTTTAGGACATTAATTTCAATTTAATTTGTATGTGATTTTACAAACATAGAATATACTTATACGTTTAATTACATTGATTTAAAGTATAAAAAGTGTCTGTAAGTAGTCCTTACTTATGAATTCTGAATTGGCTGAAATTTCCGTCTATATTAACGGAACATGTATGTTCTGTAGTGAATGATATTGTGTACCTAAACATTTTTTTTTACAATATTTAAGTACGAGGTTTTCTTCATGCTTTAGATGTTCCCGCTGTTTCACCCGGTTTAACCATTTATATTTAAACCGGGTTTATTTATTTTAGATGTAAACCCCCCCTGGTATACGTATTTTCATTTTAATACTACATTTTCTCCTAAAATAAACGTCCAAATCTTATAACGTAAACGGCAAGGGTTATATGGTAAGGATTATCCGTATTAAAACATGCCTCGTATTTTTCATTATTTTGTGCCTACTACTGACAGCTGTAAATCACCTTGAAGTTTTATAATTATTTTCGAAATGCGTTTTTTTAAGATGTACTAAAGACTAATATTTTTATAGAAAGTATATATATACGACTTACTTTATGGTCAGCGCATACGTTTTTTAAGTCTTAGTCTTTTTATTACTGAAATAAAATATAGCTTATGTTAGTTTAGGATAAAATAGCATTCTAATGGTTAAAGAGTTTTCAAAATTGATTATATTGTTTTAGAGTTTGTCGATTACAAACAAGAAACAAATTTTTCATATTTTAAATATTTATTTCGACCATAATCCAAATTCCAAGGTGACATAAACAAAGAGCCGGAAAAATGTGCGCACATTTTTCACGCCCTGTTATCATATTGGGACGACATATTTTTGCATTATTGATGGAAAGAGCTATTTATGTTCCTACGCTAGGTAAATATTAATAAACAAACACCAATATTTCCTTATAACAATTTTTCTTTCAACACATAAAATGTAAATATTGTTTTGAATAAAGATGAAAAGAAAACTTTTTTGGCCAGCCGCGTGTGTTCGACGATCTATTTCGTTTCCGCAAATAATATGTGCGTTTTGTTTTTATTTGCATAATAAAGGAGAGTAATGTATGCAACGAATTCACTTTCGCTCCTAACCGCACAGTACAACATAACGTCGTCGTTTTATTGTCCGACTGATGGGGACACGTTCTCTCTCCGTTAAATAGTGCTTATACCCACGGTTACTGTAAGTTGTAGTTGCGGAGTAGGGAGCTTCTATAAGAACTCTTAGGTGACAATTATATCCCTATCCCTACTAATATTATAAATGTGAATGTAAGTTTGTTTGTCACACTTTCACGCGAAAACTACTAAACCGATCTTCATGAAACTTTTTATACATATTCTTGAAGGTAATAGAAATAATATAGTATACTTTGTCTTCATTGAAAAAAAATTACGTAAGATAAAAATGTTTGTAAAAAATCTCAATATCTCATATACTATATAGGTGTAGACTATGTAGCAGTATGCTGCCTCCCAAAATTACGCGGGCGAAGCGCACGGCACATCTAGTCTTTAATGAATCCTCTACCTAGCTTTAACGTAAACTTTTCTTACTGATAGGTTTTCACAGACACTATTTTAGATAATAAAAGATAGCGTTGCAACGTGAGACCTATTGAATCGTCCGAAAAATAGGGTATGATATGTAAATTTAATAGAATTTACATAAAATGATCTGCATCGTAACTATAACTAATACCTAAGTAGGTACTCAGAAAATAAATATACGTTATAATTTTTATGTTCCAAAATGATAAAAATACTTTAATTGTGTAATGATCAATTATTCTATGCTCGGAAAATATTTTAAAAAATCATTGTTTCAATGTCCAAAAACTGCTTTGTATAATATATCCGTTTTACATCTTCACCTTCATAGGATTCACCATTAATTAGTAAAATACAAATTGTACGGGATTACTCAAATCTCGTGGAACATTTATGGAATACATCACGAACAAATCAGGCAACAACTGGCAGTCGTTTTTACGACAATGGGTGCGCAATCCTCGCTGCGCTAGTTTGACTCGCAATTACGCCATATTGTATATAAATGAAGGCTATAATATTTTTTTATCTTTGAGCAGATAATTTTAATCCTAAAAACTGATGATCTTATATAGCATTATAAAACATTAGCCTTTCACGGGCAGTTTCAAATTCAAAATGAAAATTCAATTTGTATTTGTAGCTTATTTTTAATAAATTAAGTAAGAAAGGCAACCGTTAGAGAAGAGTGGCGAAGTATTGTCAAGCGAGCCACAACACCCAGATGACACCACGACCAGTCTGTCAAGACTGAAACGACTAAGAAGAAGAAGAAGTATACAGTTTTGAAGACTAGTTTTAAAACATAAAAAGACCATTTTTTTTCTAGAACATAGTATCTGAATGAAGTGAATGCGATTAAAACAGATCAAAACATTATTTTCTCTGGCTCAGTTTAGCTACCATTATTTCAGGCTGAAATGTTAGTGTCGCTGAAATTTAATAACATAAGCGGTGATAGCCTAGTGATTAGAACTTCATCTTCACTTTCAGGAGACCGAGTTCAAATTCCAGCACCTCTTACTTTTCTAAGTTATGTGCGTTTTAAGCTATTCAAATATCACTCGCTTCAACGGTGAAGGAAAACATCGTGAGGAAACTTGCATGCCTGAGAGTTCTTCATAATCTTGACAAAAGCGTGAGGACTGGGTCGATCCCCACTGGACCAGCATAGTAAACTAAGAATTATTAAAGTCAGTTCATAGTTTTAAAGTTTATAGCTCAGAAATAAACAATGAAACGAAAGACAAAACTTTACTTGTTATAAAATAAATAATATCTGTAAGTATAATTTTTACATAACCAAATGTGAAATTTATACCAGTTTATGAAAGATTGGTCAAAAAGGCTGTCAGTAACCACCAATCAACATTGATCGGCCAATAGGAATATCTAAATCTATACTAATAGAGCCTATAACTAAAACGTGCGGCAGAAATAAGCATGCCAGCAGCACTTCCCTGGACGAATTCAGTTACAAAAACTCCACTGCAACTCCAAATTTTCTGCGTTGAACACGGTGATCCACTAATTTGATCTATGCTTGTTTGATAAAACATCGACCACCAACTTATTTAAGTCCGGTTGTTTGACCATACAACTACATATACTCCCGAAATTTTCTAATTATGGCACTGGAAACTCGTTACAATAAGCCTCAAAATGAAAAGGTGGATTACGGAATGTTAATTAATTTTCTAATTATCTTGGTTGTTTTGCTATAATAGCGACCTTTTTGAAATGAGCACCTAAATGCTAGGTTAACCAGTTTCACACATCATTAAATTTTAACAGAGCAATGGCTCTCACAACATGCAGTGGAACAAAATCGCCATTTTAGGTGGTACGAAGTTCACCAGTTTATCCACTAAAATCATAAAAAATACATTTTTGAATGGTCTCATGTTTATTTTATTCGGTCGCAATTAAACCATCGGGAAGTACAACAGCATCACGTGTTTTCTTGTAACCCACCGAAGTCTTGCAAATAGAAAGCAACCCTACACGTATTACTAAACATCTGCTGACTTCATCACAAGCACAGCATTGATGTATGTATATACGAGAATGTATTATATGTATGAGTGAATGTGCCTATTATGGATTAACAACAATGGATACCGTAATAGGCACCACTTCAAAAATTGATTCAATGGATAAAACAACAATCCAATCCAATGCTTGATAAATAGTACAGCCGATTGGGATCCTATTATGTTCCTGCGAAAGCACTTTAATGTCGAGATTTAAAATGGAACAGTCAGGTAGTCACGCCATCTAGTGGCGTCTTCTTACATCGGAAAGCGAATGATACGGCTGCTCGCGTATTGAGTATCAGGGCTCTAAACATAGTCACAGGGCAGTTAACGCGATAATAAGGCTAAGTTTGCGGCCATTTGCCATATTGTTAATATTAATTGATAATCTTTTAGTTAATAATCTTGCATTAACAATAGTGTATGGCAATAAAGGATTTTTATTATTATTATTATTATTATTATAATGAGGAAACATCAGACAAAGCCATCAAGTTGTTCCCAGGTATTTGGCACAAATTACATACATGGCCTAACATTTGGGACCTGTTGTTCCATAAGCTGACTAGGATTTCATAATAGTAAATTTGACTGCCGATTGGCGCAGTGGGTAGCGACCTTACTTTCTGACTCCAAAGCTGTTGGTTCGATTCCCACAACTGAAAGAAAAATGTGTGATAAACATAAATGTTTTCCTTGTCTGGGTGTTTATATGTGTATTATAAGTATTTATGTTTATTACTATTCATAAAAATATTCATCAGTCGTCTTAGTACCCATAACACAAACTACGCTTATTTTGGGGCTGTGTATATATTGTCAACTGAATAAGGCCGCAATTAGAGATAAACTGCTAGCTTATTCTCTTATATTAAAAGGTTTTGATATTAATAAAACATTTTTGAAAATCTCAAGAGAAATAAACCAGTCAAATCGATAGACACTCGAGGTCCCAGCAATATTAAGTGTTAAAAGCCTGATTCATTTGAGTATTTCATTACTGGCAATAAAAAGTAAAATTTGAACAGTTCTTTTTTGAATGGGAATATGAAATATTTTGAAGTAAAATTGTTTTAAGTATTTGCAAACGCTAATTTTATTTTTCGTTATAGAGTTAAAAAAGAAATTTTTATGTTACAATTTTATTGCTGCACATGTAGAAAACATTTTTGACTAACGATGTCAAAATGAAGTATTATTACTTCATGCTAAGAAAAATGTGTTGCCAAAAGAATAAAATAATCCAATTTCACGTATATGCATAATATATTCAGTTACACTTACCCCCGAATACTAAATACAACATATTGTATTCATAGTTGAATACTTGAGGAAGTTAGGATTTTTTTAATTTCTATATTTTCTTTGTACTCTCTTGTCGCATCCTTCGGCCGCGACTTGTTATAACCCCAATAAACACGTACTATCAAGCGATTTAGCGCAGAATGCTGGTTGAAAACCTATTTGTGGAATTTGGTATTAAACACCCCTAAAAGGTTAACCTGCTGCCATTTTAGACTGCATCGTCTTACTACCAGCTGAGATTGCAGTAAAAGACATAGTGGAATAAAAAATAGTCCATATTAGGACTGTCAAGAATGCAAGCTTGTCTGTGCATACTTTCGTCAATAGCAGTGCAATGATTATGCAGAACGTAGTGTATGTAAAAGAGAAAAAGAATGAAAACTTTGTTAGCATGAATTAATATATTCATTGCTACAGCAGAACACAATGAAGTACCAAGAAAACAATAAAACCTGTATTCTCTATTAGGCAATAGATAATGTAAACATAATTAAAGCTATCCTACTTGACGGTAACTTAATATTTCAGGAAGTCTTTAGCAAATATTGACGTTTCAGTTCGCGGCCATCAGTAGAAAGTTCAGTAAATTATTTTAATATGAGAGAGTGGCGCAATATTGAATAAAAATATTGTATGAAATCGTTCAATTCAAAGAGTCAGAGCGTAAAATGCAATGATTAAAAGCTGGGAAAAATCTGATTGAACTCAAAAAAATACTTCTGTATTCGTCAAATAACAAAATACACTTTATGGTTCCATACGTTATAATCGAAAAACTCTTGCTCTTGCACGAAAATCCGAATCTCTACGTTATCAAATTCCGAGCATTCAGCTGAGTGAATCTGAGGCTCATAGCCTGCGACCAAAAGATAATAATATTCTTATGAAATACGGAACCCTCAGTTAGCAAGACTGACTCCTTGACTTGGTAGGTTGTTTTACTTAATGTATCTCTTGCTTGCGAAAAGATAAATGAAAAATAAAGTCTGCAAATCGTCTGAAACGTTTCATTGGATGAGAAAAAAACGCGTGATGAGACTGTCATCGCAAGCTGTCTAGTAAATTGAAATAAGTCGTTCTTGGTAACAATTTGGGCATTAATTTTTAACGGTTTCTTTAACTAAGTTGACATCTGTAAAATTGTAATTATATATGCAGATAAAAAAATTTTATACCTTGTTTATTTTACAGTCCTTATTGTTGAACAATATTTTGCATATCACAGTCCTATCGTATCCAGTAAACGAAACAAACCTTTTTGTTGGCTCATCGTTCCATATTCATTAATATTCTATGCAACAAATTGTTAATTCGCCACTTACTTTATAAATACTTGTGTATTTACAGATCTTTACGCTCTACTGATTATATGCCTACAAACCTATCTATTCTTATCACTGTTAAAATTTAAAAAATAAAGGATTTAAGCTAAAACGGAATTCGGTTTAGTTAAAATACTTTTAACAAAGCCGATGTAACGTTTTTTACTTCATTACAAAGAGCAAAAATAATGAAATCATTTCATACATAACAAAAGCGTAATTTTTTGTTTTTATTGATCTGAAAAGCACATAGGCAGAAGGAAAACACAAGGCAAGTAAAACTGCTGTTTTATTGGGCGAATACATTAACTTTTTTAACTCTACGTAAATATATAACTTTACTTAGGTATAAAATAATTATAGTGACTATAAAGAAAGAGATGGTAAAGTGCAGTAAGGTCACGAAAGCGGTGAGACGCTCAGTCTTCTTTATTACGAACTAATCCTCTACTGTTCACGTTATAAAATAAATTAAACAAGTTTATTGCTATAAAGGTCTGGAATACATAAAGAAGAAAATTTTCTTGTATATTACTTCTTCAGTACTACAATATTTTATATACAACTAGCTGTGCCCTGCCACGCTTCGCTGTGGAACATTGTGATTGAATGGTTGAGAAAAATAGATAAAAACAATCCTTGACGCGTTTTATATATCATGCTAAAATTTCAGCTTGGTCTGTGCAGAACTTTTTGAGTTTTTAAAGCGTACACAAACCAACATAACACTTTTATATATATTTCATTTTCATTTATTCAGAATATTGGTAATGGTACAGAATTGACACAATAAACATGTTGCCACGATAACTGTTGCAGTAGTATAAACTGTGTCGCAACAATTAACGCCCACCTCCAACAATAAATGTATAGCACCAATAAGACAAAAGTAGAACACAGTAAATGCCAATAAAAAAAAAAGAGAATAAGAGTCAATTAAAATAATAAAAACATGCAGCGACTTATTTAGTGCGGGTGTGTGTGTGTGTGTGCAATTGTGTGTGAGTGTGTGTGTGTTGAATAGATCTTGTGAGGCAACTTAAAATTACTCTTCGTAAAAGCTTGAAACTAATATACGCATTGCACATGAAATAAATATGGCAAACATCATCATTATCATCATAACATTAATGCTTCTTTACTGGGCTCTCCTAGGAGGGTTTCACAGACCCACCACGCTTCTTCAATGCGGGTGGTCAGGCTTTAACAATTATTAGTAACTGGAACCGGTTCAGCGCTCTTGAAGGGGCAGGGGTGGACAACAAGAATATCCAACTAAGATTTTATTTATTCCTAAATAAATAAATAAAATCTCAGTCGTAATTTTTTTACATAAAACTCTATTATATAAAACTCAATAGAAATTTTCTGCCCATTAAATTGAACTTAAAACCATGATCCATTGTCTAACTACTTGTTATTAGAAAGAGAAATTTGAGGCAGAAATTTGACCCAATTACATCGAAGTACAATAAATATCACTGTCAGTAGTTGAAGCTCAATTGTGACGACGGTTCACTGTATACGTTACATGCTAATTAGATTTACTCGTCTGATAAGCGTTATACCTCGTCAAGTAATACAATATTGACAGTCCTCAGAGACAGATAAATTTATTCAATAATTTGCATTTCAACGACACGTTAGCCCTAGACTGCATTACATATCACGATAGTTAGTGATGATGCGGCCTAGATGATAGCTGGCTCAACTGTTAGGAGTATGCCAGTTCCATTTTTTGTTTGTTTTTTATATTAATAGTGGGCAAGTGAGCAAGTGTGTGACCTGATTTTAAGTGATCATCGCCGTCCATGAACATCTGCAGCAACAGAGAAGCCACCGATGCATTAAAAGCTTTTAAGGGATAGGTTTACCCGCCCATTAAATAAACCTTAATTGTAGTTTTCAGGGAACATCAAATGGAAGATTGTTCCACAATTTGCAAGTGCGCGCGCATTGCTTTAAAGCTATACTCCTAATCGGTTTTACGCGACATTTTACCAGAACGCTACATCGCTTCGCAGCATATCTTTGTCGGTGGAATGGTAACTAGGTACGCCCGATGCTGCCCTAATTGAGAGCAGTAATTTTAAAATATTTCCATCTCAAAATAAACGCCTCTCCTCAGTTTTATCTTGCATTCGATTACGACCTAAGTATCAGGACGGAAACGTAAACTACTCTTTAGTTTTCTGTCATAATTTCATTTAACTTTAATTCATTTGAAACTTTATAACAAGCTACATTAAATAAAAATGTATTCTGCCGTAGTAGTGTTTCAATAATTTTGTTCACGAGCAATTAATGTTTTATTAAAGGACTTCGCTCACAATTTCTACTGAACACCGACTCGCCTCAGATAATAGGATTGAAATGTGAGCTTGCGCTGTATGAAGTTTCGGACGTGTGGACCACTCGACGTATATAAAAATATTAACAAGTTTGCTATATGTTACATAAAGCTCCAATGCCAAAGCCTAAATTTCATTTTCCAAAAGTTGAGTTGGCAAGATGTATGAAGGCCTGGGTATCTCATTTATGAAAATAGTAATCAATCAACCGAATTAACATTTAAATTACTGAAAGGGAATTTTACGCTGCCCTAAAACACAAAGGAAATTTTAATTAATTAATACATCGATACTGGAAGAATCAATTAAGATAAGGTAGAAGGGAAAGTTTCACAGGGTTAGCTATAATTAATTAGAAATTTTATAGCTTTTAATATTATAAATGGTTTCTATAACAATATTTATTACATTCAAAAGAATCGTTTCTCATAAAACTACACCAACCTACTCAAAATTGTGTCATTTTAAGATTTGAGGCTTACTATAAAAAATTAAGCTTTATTTTACTATACTCCGCGAAAATCAGGAGAATCTGTATGGTATAAATGAATCTTGAGAGGTAGGTAGACTTATCAATTATTAATTTTTAAGCAACCATCTCCTGAGGAGGCTTCGGTTTCGGAGCGAAACGTGCGTAGAGGCTAAATTGCCGAAGATCTGTTTGGTGTTAAGTATAATGATTGAAGAAATTATAAACTCATACAGATTCTCCCGCGTTTCGCGGAGTATAACCAAATTAATCTTAATTTTCATAATATAACATGGAATTCCGCAAAGTAACGCCAGGGTCTATCCAATATTGCTGGCTTACAACAAAGAATGGTTCGATTTTCCGTTTTGCAAAAATTTCTCAGCTTTTGTATTTTTCTATTACGAAACCCTCAATACAGGCCCGGAGTTAGAAAGTTTGTTTTATCCACCCGGCCCGGCCTGAAGCTAAGAAAACAGATTAGGGGTATCCATCTAATATGAACATCACTTACTACTAGACGATATTGCATTTTTGATTTAAAGAACATTTTTTTATTTATAAACGAATATTAAAATTAAATAACGAATTTAGCACTTGTAACTTTTGTTTTTCTCGTTCAACTACTTTTGAATGATATAAACTTTAGTAAATGAGTTATAAACGTTGTTTCATACGATAAACATGAACTATCTCTAGTTCTGCTTCTAATGAAGGGTAATATTGTTAGAGACTGGAGCTTTCTAATTGAGTGTCCGGGCCTGCAAACTGTGATATATGTCACGAAGCCCGCCGCTTAGGTACTAAATTAGAGCGCCTGACGTTTCCGATGCTAGACATTGTGAAATTTGAAATCATGCGAGATATGAATGAATAAATGAATGAGTTGTAAAATGCTCAGCTATCTCAAGTTTATGTCTTACACGATATGATAATAATAAAGTAGATCAGATTAAAATGGTCACTACCCCTCCTCTTCCCGTTTTAAGTTTGGAACATCGTCGCAAAGTTGTCTGCCTTTCGGTATTCTATAGGATATATTTCGGACAGAGTGCTCAATAACTATTTGATCTAGTTCCCCCCTCGCCTTTTTACCATCGAACCGCGAGGCACCGTAAGGATCTGCATCCCTACGTGGTCGATATACCGCGGACGCTTACGAAGCGCTTCGCATCTTCGTTTCTGATCCGCACCGCTAAGATCTGGAATGCCCTTCCAGCTGCCATTTTCTCCAGTGCCTACAATATGAGTACCTTCAAATCAAGAGTGAATAGGCATCTTCTAGACAAGCGCGCTCCACCTTAGGCTGCATCATCGCTTACCATTAGGTGTGATTGCAGTCAAGCGCTCGTCTATAAACATAAAAAAAGATGAGAACGGGATTCAGCGTCCTCTGTGTTACTACTACAATCAACTGCGATCACCGACCCGTCTACCCACAGTGACGATTAAGGCCAAAACCTCCCGTTAGGAGACGTTTTTAGTCGATCAGTAGACTGTCATAGGCAATAATGGCAATAGCGATGGCAAAGGCAAAGATTTTACACATCACGAACATTTTATATGAAGCGCCAAGTTTTGATTCAGGCGCCAGGTACGGCCGAACCTTGAAAGAAATATGATTAAGGATGATTTATGGTAGACCATGCCGAGAACGAGTCGTGCCCCGTACGAGATATTGACGAGACACGGATCTTACACATCACGAACATTTTATATGAAGTGCCAAGTTTTGATTTAGGCGCCAGGTACTGCCGAACCTTGTATTAAACAAGTTCCCTAAAGCTTACAGCGAGACCGTGGCGGGAACTAGAATCTAGCTAGACGAATCTAAATTGCTTTCCGAATCCTTAATCACGTACAGTAAATCTGTTAAATTGGTTTGGAGTTCCCGAATTTTAACGATTTGTCCATCTTTCATTTACTTTTAAGTGAACGTGACGTTATTTAACAAAAAAACTAACTCTTATTAACACATACGAACCACAGTAGTAGGCCGATAAAAGAATTGATAAACAAATGCAAGTTCTAAAAAATTCTTTAAATTACGACAAATATATATATGTATAAAATTTTCGATTGGTAAATATTTATTAAAATTACATTAGCTATCTTGACTGAAGCTCAAAAATTCACTCAGCCAATTGTTAACTTTGGCCAATTGACAATATTGATGAAAAAACTTAAAGATGGATAAAATTGTTTGTATCTTTAAAATTTGCTTTCGCATACATTGATTTAATATGTTACTGCCGTTTCGCATATTTATGATAGAGTTGATAAAATCATGAAAAAATATTGTGCTCGACATAAGTGCTTTACGTTATCAAAGCTGAGTAATAAATTACAGGTTATTTCAATAGGTAATCGAGATTACAATTTTTTTTTTTTAATTTGAAAAATCAGTACTGAAATAAAGTATATTTATTTTTATGAAATTACCTGTATACACACAAATACAAAATATGAGATTTTTTTTAGATTTGTATTGGATGGATAACCAAATTGAAGATCAAATAATCAAACATGTAATAAAAAATATAACGGATGTTACGAGTATAACAACATCAACAATCTTAATTTCACCTTTAATATGGAAACTGCTAAAAAATAAATACAAAATGTGGTGATAAAAAACACATAATCTACAATACGTTACTTGTTACTGCGGTTCTTTATATACTAGCGATTTGTCCCGGTTTCGCACGTGTGCAAATACTAAAACTACATGTGGAGCAGTTTGTCAAAGTCAAATATTTATATATATTTATATATATATATATATATAATAGACACATAGATGGCACTTTTGATACCATAGCATAGTGTACATACGAGTAGCAGTGAGTAGTAATGGCGATAACTACATTCGTAAACTTAAAACTAAAACTGCAAGGGTTTCAAACGCGCCCTGGACTAAGAAGAAGCCCACAACAAACTTAGCTGGGCGTCCTTTTTTTATCACCATCTTACATTGTAATTCAAAAATATTTAAGAAGCAACCTGGATAGAGCAATTTTTCCCACCCAAGCTTTTTTTATCGTTTAAGTAATCCTTTATACTGTTACGATGAAATTAAACCAGCTCACGAACAAAGTAGTTACTTTATTATTTCATTATTATCTATTACTAGATTACTTTAAACACTTATATATATCGGACAACCTTCCTCCGCCAAACCACTCTCAGAATGCCCTATCTTTTTCTTTCCCCCCCGACTCTACCAGCAATCCCACCGCCGCGCCAACTCACGTTGACCAATCGAAAGAGAACTAGGAATTGGCGGTTAACTAACTGACTTGACTAAAATTATACAAAAATACTAAAATTATTTCCGTTTTAAGTCAATATACCATATTAATATTTACAAAATAATTACGAAATTAAAGAAATCATTACACTATAATAGACTCGTCTATAATCTTTCGCTTAATACAAACTTTGAAAATTTTTAGAGACATCTCCAAGATATCAACCGCTAATTTATTGTAAAGTTGTATATAATTTCCTTTACATGAATTGCTCATTTTATATAGTCTAGTGTATTGCACTGATTATGATTAGACGAGTGCTTTTCTTAGGCACACCCTGCGCTCGCCAACCACTGCCAACCGGGACGGACGTAACGTGCAGCCCACTGGCCGCTCTGCCTGGTTAATTTATGATATGAAAAAGTTTTAAAATAAAAAGTTTTATTTGAACACCAACATTACAACTTATTTGTTACATATATTACGTAAAAATATTGTTATATGTCACAAAAGAACATATCGCTGGCGAGCACACTAAGCTGAGCTTGTTATTGTGCGCGCTAGCATGTCTCGATTTGTCAGTACTTTTTACCAAAAAAAACTAAAATTTATAATGATGATAGTGTAACATTATATTATTATCACTTAGTCTAGGCGAAGTGTGTGTGTGTGTGTTTGTGTATGTGTGTGACTGAGAGTATATGTTAGCAAGTTATCGTGTCTGTAATTTATTTTTGTAATTTAATTTATAATACATTTTATAGCGATTTTGATCTAAATAAAATTCACAACGTATCTAATGTTAAATACATTAAATACGTTGTGCATTTTATTATGAGCAATAATACTGTATTGTTTAAAGCGGCTTGGTAAATAGCTTATATTTTTTTTTGTAATAAGTAAAAGATATAAATGGTAACCGTTGGTTATCCAGAAAAGGCTTTTTGTCGATCTTTTTAAAATAAACATAAATTTTCTCTACTATTATAAGTATGCATGTGTATTACATATGAAACATCCTATCGCTGAAAACTCCATCGAAGTTTTTCGCGTAGTTTAAAAGATTTAAGCGTACAAGCAGAGAGAGCGACATTGTTTATTAATACCAAATAAGTAAGTAAGTATTGATAAATTTAGTTGCAATCCAGTAAAATAAAGTTAATTTCACGAGGTTTATACGTTTAAATTATGAGTACTTAAAAGTTTTTATAATTTTTTTATGTTTTCTGTTTATTACTGAGGTTTTGACCAAAGGTCCACTCTTTTTTCTCGCACATCCGTAGCTTATATTGTAGGAAATATTTAAGCATATTATACTATAATACTTAAGCCGGAGTGTGCCATGAAAATAAAAAAAAACATACATTAAACAATAAGAACATCACACATTATGCGTATTGCAGTGGCACTTAGCACGCGTATTTCCAAGTGTTTTATGTACACTTGGACGCAATTTAAAAATTTATATTTAGCAAAGCAGAGTCTGTCACGTAAGAGCGTATCGCTTATTAATACGACCTAACCAACATTAGTTATAGCGAGATGTTTAGATTAGGCCACAGACAGTATGAGAGCATTCTGTAGTCACACGCAATATCCAGTTAGGTTAGAGTAGCTTGCTAGCTTTAGGTAGTCATAATATACAACCTCCACTTTCTCACATCAACGCAAAGGTGAGTTAGGTTAAAGTATCTTATATTCATAAACTTGGTAATAAATTGGTGCCAATTCTGTTGTACACAAATCTCTAAGCTACACTAAATTGACAGGTCTGAAAGTTATGCTATCCTTTTGACAAAGTTCTCTGTGAAAGAAGACAGCACTATTTTAGGCCTGTTATTTTCATCTAGTTCATAGATTTGTACCATGTTGTTGTGTCTGTCGCTAGTAGCTATAACTCGATATGCATGCTCGCAATTGTAGGGTCGTTTTCGAAAGCAAAATAAGCCTAATGTCGTAAAGTTCAAAGTCTCTAATTCTGTAATGATGTTTTATACTTTTCATGCTGTAGTAATGAACACGAGTTTAAGCTTTGAATTAAGCGTGATAAGTTACATTTTACTCTGTCACAGAGTACTGTTACAGAGTAGGTTACATAGTATCGATAGGCCAAACTGATCTACGAATGGGAACGTGCAAATCTTATATTAAGGGTAAATACCTGCGATACGACTGCGGTGCAACCGGCCAGCTACGTCGAGACCGAAGCACAAGGGCTATTCGAGGCATGGAACCTTGTGTGTTGCCCATCTGTGGAGCTGAGGTGCGCTTGCGACTCCAACCGCGCCGCCCGCCGTTGGCGCCCCAGAGGTGAGACGTGCCTGGTTCTGCACAATACATAAAATCATTATAACTTTATTTAATACTGGATCATTCAATAATCGGCCATTAAATGCGAACATATCCCATTTAACGACAAAAAAAACGTGTGTGTACTTATGTACACGCGTTATAAGTTATATTTCTTTGGCGTAACAAGATAAAAATCTTTTCAAAGATTTATTTTACGCCTTATTTTACGTTTGTAGCGAAAACGACACTAACAATGGGAAAAAGGTATTAATTAATACATTGAAAGTTTTATTATAACGCATTATCTATTTATCTCATTGGCGAACCACAAAGTTTCACTGAACATAAAAATTTGAGATTTTTGTACAATTGAATCAATGAAATCACCGGAATGAGCCCGCAGACTGCGACAATTGAAACTGGCTGGTTGTACACTGTCAAACCTCTTTTTGAGAAACTAAAATGTTGACTTTAACCAACTTCCGGGTGTCGGTTTTTTAAAACGGTGTGCGCTCGCATCGTAAAGAGTGAGCTGACTGTATTTTGTATGTATGGTTGCATTCCCCTCTTATTCGGTTTCGCAACTACCTTCGTCCTGTTCAAATCGTGTATTTCGTTACATCCTATAATTCCACTGCCATGTTTTTTTTTCCTAACGCCGCTAAAGAAGTATAACTTCAATAATTTAAGGTACCTTCTTATCATATTTCTTTAAATAAATAATGTAAAACTTATTGAACCAATAGTACTCTACTCGGCGAATACCTACGCTATTAGAAGAGAGTACATATCAAGTTTCTTGTCGAGCCAGCGGTACATTATCAACAGAATGTCCCTTGAGTCAATGTTATATTTTGAGTTTAAATATTAGAAGATGATAATGCGCTGCTTGAAGTATGTCTGTGTCTTGACATCATTTATCTCTCTCACATCCATAAAAATCGGATGTATTAAATTCTCTGTAATTCAAAAGACCGATCTATTCCTACTTAGAATTCCGAGCGCTTAACGATGAATACCGGTGTACGGATAAAACCGACTGGATTTTTGTTACGCCGTAACAGATATTATTATGTTAACATAAAAAATGTATATTTTTTATTAAATAAATAAAAATAATCTGCCTTTTCTTGACCATTATTTCAACCTTACCTTAAAAGCTTGCGTGATCTTATGCTTTGACTATTAAAAAAAGCCTTATTAAAATTTATTGAAACGATAGTCATGTTGTAACAAAAACCCTAAATCTAACCCAACAACTTCTCGCGCGTGTCCCCATCATCAACCCATTACCAGCCCACTACAGGGTACGGGTAGGAGACCCGCACACAATGAGAAGGGTTTAGGCCGTAGTCTCTCATATTGGCCATGTGCGGATGGGTATACTTCATGTGCCCTTGAGAACGTTATGGAGAACTCTCAGGCATGCAGCTTTTCTTCTCCGTTTAAAGCTAGTGATACTTAAATAGCAAACAAGAACGCACATAACTCCGAAATGTTAGTGGTACGTGCCAGAGCTCGGACTTTGTATCCGCGGAATCACCGCTTTCCCCTAGGATATCACCGCTTCAGGCTTTTTTAATAATATATATTTACAACGAATTATAGCTTCAAAACGGTAATCAAATAATGATAAACAGCTTAATATTCAAAAATAAGTAAACAATAAATGCTCACTGTATTGTTCCGGTGTAATGTTGCGTGAATTTTGGACGAGAGCAAATCGCGAGCTTTTAGTGAACGGATAGGTTGGACAGTGTTAAAATGGATTCAGAGTTAAGAATTCAAATGTATTTTATAGTTTTGATGCATGAAACTTACTAAAATATGAACGCTTTAAGTATTCTAGCTCATATTTAAACAAGGCTAAAGATACTTTCAGACTTACAGTTCTGCAGACTTTGTTAGTTGATAGATTACGGATCCGAAGATTCCAAATTGCCAACCTGAGATTATTAGGTTTTCTGTCATAATTGGGTTTTTTTTTATGGATAACCGAAGTCAAGAAATACCTTCAACTCTCAAATAGCCATTTTATGACCAGTAATATGTCATGTATGTAACGGACGCAGGCGCTAAACTTATAAAACATGTTTATGATGCCTGGGAATGTTCACAGAACGCCATGGGTGTTTTTTGTGATCTATCTAAAGCTTTCGATTGTGTTGATCATAAAACCTTGCTTCTTAAGCTAAGCCACTATGGTATCCAAAACGTTGCACTAAATTTGGTTGCCTCTTATCTCAGCAATAGAACCCAAAGAGTTTGCATAAATGATGCAAAGTCTCAGGGTTCAAATACCTCAATGGGTGTCCCACAAGGCTCGATTTTGGGTCCTTTTCTATTTTTAGTGTATATAAATGATCTACCGTACCATGTCAGTGGAACATGCGACATTGTATTGTTTGCAGATGATACATCTCTAATTTTTAAGACTGATAGGAGTAAAGATAACTCTGACGAAGTAAACCGTATTATGTCGCATGTGTCGCACTGGTTTACAGTTAACAACTTACTATTAAATGCAAAAAAAACAAAGTTTGACATATTATAGCCACGCAGAAATTTAATATACGTACTTAAATTCATATATACTAATATTCATATACATTTAAAAATGTAGGTATACCTCACACACAGATTGATAAATACAATCTTTACGAACTTATAAATAAGTTTCCCTCATACGAGAAGCTATAAATTTTAGTACGGTATATATATGAATACCAACACACCAGATATATGATTTGTCATGCATATTATTATAGCCATATATCGCTAGCCTCAACAATACCGGTCTTTTCTATTCCCAGCCATAATATATCTACCAGTACGAGTATTTTACGTCCCTCGTCAAATTCAATGTGTCGCTAAAGCTACCGTCCATTTCACCGAATCCGTTAAATCTTTCTACACAATAACAATTTTATAGCGACACGGAATATTTTTATCCAAGTTTTGTCTTAAAATTTATCAAAATAAAGGATAACTAGTGGTTATTCCCTAACTAAAACCTCTTGTTTTAGGTAAACCATTTTTGCGTCTAAAATATTGCTGTTATTTACTCTGTCAATAAAGCTTTGTATTACCTAGGGACAAATATGTCACTAGCAGTCGCGGCAAGTTTTACGCGCGATATTTGCCACACACCAAGTTTCGGTCGAGATGTCACCCAGAGTCTTGGTGTTTCCGGCTACAATAATTAGAAAAGACAAATCAGTACAGTACAGTAGTCACACAATTGCTGTCCGGCTTATGTTGCTAATGTTGTACACAAATATCTAAACTATGTTGACAGGTCTTAAAGTAATGCTATCCTTTTTAAAATGGTCCCAAGTGAAAGGAATAGGTGCAGTGTCGTAAGAACAGCGTGTGGTGTTCTGTGGTGAACAGGCAGATCGGTCGGAATTTTCGTACGAGGCAGAGATCAACGTGATCTATGCTAATACTTCCATATACTGGGATCCAACACATCAGTTGCCCAGCGTGGTGATAATGGGCAAACCCTCCCGTAGGAAGAGGTTTTTAGTCCAGCAGTGGATTATTATAGGCTTATGATGGGAAACAATAGCACGTTTTTAATACCTGATACTACAATGACATTTCGAGTGATCACACACATCTCGCTCGCAATTTGAAAGGAATTAATAATTTCTGAATTTTCTCTGGTCTGGTACGGTGGGAGGCTTTGGCCGTGGCTAGTTACCACCCTACAAGGACGTGCCGATAAGCGATTTAGTGTTCCGGTGCAATGTCGCATAGAAACCAATTGGGGATATGACTACCATACTCCCTAACAGGTTATCCCGCCACCATCTTAGACTGCATCTTTACTTACCACCAGGTGAGATTTGATAAACGACTAAGACACCGGGAGGTATCTTCGCATCATTCGAGTCTATGTAGGACTGCGGTGCATCGATAATGCAGCCGTATTTATATCAAAATACCCACCATGAACATAAATATCTGGCAAATATGAACTTATAGTTATCAAAATTTTAATTATTTACCCACTTTATAAATTAACTGTAACAGATTGCAGTCAAGGGCTAACTTGAAGTGGAATAAAAAAAAACATTTGTTATTTTTATAAATCGGAGGAGGTAATCTGATTGTGTGACGCATTTTCAGGAATAATCACTGAGGTATAATGCATAAATTCGTGTCGCTGAGTTTCTATAAAGTGACTTAAACGTATTGTGGCAACCTTTCATCGCCTTACTGCATGCAAATTGCCTTAACTCGTAAAGACTTTGTTATAGACGGTGTCGCAATTTCCTACACAATATCAGACAGGTAACAATAAACCACGTCTACGTGAAACGCAAAAATATTTTAACCTATTAAAAGTATATGGGAAATATATGTGAATAGTGACATTGTGACAGCACTAATAAGTTGTTTTTTTAACTACAACTAGCCACGGCCTAAGCCTTCCACAAGACTAGCAGAATTATTGATTCCCAAATTGCCCCTGCTGGGTATCGAACCCGGGCCCAAAAATACTCACCACGTTCCTTATTACACCAAAGATTGTCTGTGAGAGATCGCTTTAGCGATACGAACGCCTTTGCACACCTAAACTAGTTTTTATTTTGTTTTATTTTATCTATTACGTTTATTTTTGTATTTTGTATAAAAATAATTGAAGCTCTATGTCACACTTTTATAATTTATTTATTTAATTGAAAAGTTAAGTTCTGAAGGTAATTGATGAGTGCATGTTAGGCCACGTCTACATTTTCCATCCGGTGAGATTTTGATCAAGTGCAAACCTCGAATAAAAAAACGTAAGTAAAAAGCCTTAGGCTTCTAAAAGTCTCCTCCATTTTACAAAACAGTCACTTGGCGATTACTGTACAAACATTTTTACTTCGTATTCTTAAGTGGCTAAAAAGCACCTGTCTGTCAAATTGCCCCTTCTACTATAAGTCGATTTAGGAAACCGGCTCAGAATTTTGTGATTCAAAACTTTGAACGTAATTGTACGCAAAGTAGAAGTAAATTGCTGCGAAGAGAAAATCCGCGCACTCAACTGTCAGATTCAGCGTTTATAAAATTATTCTAGGTATTTCAATCTGAAAAAATCTATAAAAGTATATTTCTTTGGCTGCTACTTTGGTACAGCGTTGTGCTTACGGCCTTCAAGTCTTCGATCAATATTAGATTATTGATTGAAGCAGAAGTGTTTGATTCCCATCGAAGGCGAACTGAGTACCTACTATATAATGTCTTAATTGCTCAGGTGTGGATTATGTGATTAGTTACCACCCTGCCGCAATAGCCGTAAAGCGAGAGAGTGCTGGCTAAAACCGATTTGGGGGCAAGCGTAAAATAAAGTACCGTGCCTCTTCAAGTTTGATCTGCTATATTTTATATGTATTATTGTTAACCAGCGAATAAAAAAATTGTGAACGAATACAGTCTTTAAAAGTCTTAAACTAGAAAGTTCTTTAAACATTTTGGCTTGCTGGCATAGTAATAAGCGCTTCGCGTCTTTTAAGTTGGAAGTACTAAGTTGAGTTGATCCTAGGCAGGGTCAATTTGATAATTTTTAATTTCTGAGTTGTGTCTGACCATGTCTGGTGGCTTCGGCCATGGCTTGTTACCACTGACAACGACGTTCTGGGGTACCTACTCACTTAAATCATCCCTTTTTAAACGCTCATTAACTTCATAGTTATAAGAAAACTAATAAACAACAAGGAAATGCTAATTAATAATGAATTCGCATTGTCATAACTGGCGTACTCTACAAACCCTTTGTTATTCGGATTTCTTTAAAGAAATAAATAACACCTGCCTTCCCGTTTTCCCGGTGGAATCTCCTTTGGTTTTATGTACTAATAGCTACTTTGTTCTGTTATTAAATGTTTAAAAATATATTTTTTACATTTTCACGCAGGCCGCTTTATGTTACTGATGATGTAGCTCATAATAACACAAGGGTCGTAACAGCAATACCGCGGGTAGGGGCTAGCCCAAAGCTGGCCAGGAGTTGAACCCCGGGGCTCCACAATTGCGCAGAGAAAGGGAGACTTCAACTAAAGGCCGCGTGTTGTGAGGCTTGGATCTCGACTTAGCGTGAAGTTAAGTAGTTTGGGTTTGTAAGATCAGATTATCCGTCGATGAAACCCACGTCTGGATGACGTCAGAATTCGAGAAAGCTCTAGATTTCTATACTCCACCATGGTATTGTGTTCCTTCTGTCCAGTAACGCCCTGATACTCTTGCGATGTCATTCTTAGTAGATTATTGCCTAGTAGATTTATGTTTACCTTCTATGGTGTAAGCTTATATTATATAATAGTTATTAATGTTTTCTTTACTAAGCGAATTATTGTAATTCTTTTGAGAAATGTATGTATTAACCATAGTGTGAGATCTATTGGCCTATAACGATAATAAATGTATAAGGACTTGGTCTGAAGATAATATGAAATATAAAATCGATCTTATAGATGAAAAGTTATAAAAGACATGGAAAGTAATAAAAAAACCGCACAAACTACTCCAACGCATACACATTTTCACCAACGTTGGAACATTACGTGGGTGAAAATGTGAAATAATATATGCACACTTACGGAAATAATGTGACTGGTGAGGACCCTGCTCTGAGCACGCCCGACGGCCGCGGGCACTCAACAGTACCTCCCGGCGAGGCCTCTCCACCACTTCGTCCTCACTGGAGTCAACCCCGCAACCACCGCCCTCATCTCGACCCTCCTCAAGCACACACGTTGACATCACTGTATTACTTCTTTTAACACTGTCACAGGTCACTTATTATTACACTGTCACTTCTCTGTAATACACCTTTACTAAGTTATTGCAAAAACATTTTGCAACCCATTAATCAATAGTCAAAACATAAAATCCTATGTACTCAAATTTATCGCAAATTATTAAATATCACTACTTCACACTGAAACCGAAGTGAAGCGTAAATTAAATATCTAACACGAACTGATACAATATTCTACTGCATTTAAACGTCACTTTAGCAAACTGAGGTCTTATCGGTTACTGGTCCCGACGTTTACTCGAACACTCGCGAATCTGAAAATAAAAAGATAATAAAAGCGTTGCATAAATTATTGCACAAAATAGCTACTTAATTTGTTACTTGTGTAAGAATGTTACTTGGTGTTGATACTATGTTACTTGAAAGTAAATTTTTGAAGGTTAAATGGTATTTAAACCTGATGCACGCTAAATACTTAAAGACATGTCAGGTATAATTTCAAATACTACGCTAGTTGAACTTCAATATCAAAGAGAATTTCTAGGAAAATCCTTCAATTTGAATTTCTAGAAAAAATTTTATTTTATTGCCTGACCCAATAATCAGAGAATATTGGGCATTTGAAATATGGACCTAACTGTAATTTTTAAATGAGGTACCCGAAGTTCGACTCTGATTAATTTGGAAATTAATAATTTTTAAATCGGAGAAATTGTGGGAGTTGTTGACCGAACCTTACAAACACCAAACCGTTATGATCGCGTCCGTTGCTGGGCATAGGTCTTCTTTATTAGGGATTTCCACATGCTACGGCTTTTTACCGCCTGTATCTGAATACAGGCGGAAAAAAGCCGTAGCATGTGGAATATACGACATGTGGAGCATGTAGACAGCGACATATAGCGAGTCTCAGAAAGTCGCGTTTATGTCGTCTGTCCGTCTGATTTTCCATCAGGTTCCTGGCCAGTTGTAACATGATATTTATTCAAAAGAACGATTCGTATATAAATTATCAGATCTTGAAAACGTTTTAAAACTATAAGTGGGTTGAAATTTAAATGTAACTCAAAAGTACAAATAGATTTAGGTAATATATTATCTATATATCTTTATCTTTTTTCGTTGTTTCGTTTCGAAACGCAATGGATAAAAATAGATATACTTTTATAATAAAAATACCATATATTACGATATTTACTGTCAATTTCTTCATCCTTAGTCTTAGCTCTACATCCCATTCTTTGTAACGGAAAAAGGATTTTTCCGAGGTTGCACATAAGTTGCTTTTTATACGAAGAAAATTAAAATAAATACGAAAGTTTTTATTCCCCCCAAGAGTACTTGCCTGTTGACTTGACCCGAACTAGTAAATATTTTTACACCTTCCCTGGGCGATATTGATCGGTATAACAACGTTATCCAAAACTCCATTACTTTGATAAAATTATCCCGTGAGGCGCAGGGCCCGGCATTAAATATGTCACAAGACATAAATTCTGCAAGTTATTATATAAGGCGTTTGTTTGTTTTTTTTTTCATTTACCCAATATTGACAGTTTTACATAATATTATTCACTACCTCCATCTACTGCGATCACCAACCCGCCTTCCCAGCGTGGTGATTATGGCCAGATCCTCCCTTTGGGAGAGGCTGGATGTTGAAAAGATGATTAAGAGATGTGAGTCCGTAATTGAGGTATTATACACTGGTACATCAATCTTAACATTACAAGTTTATCGTCAGAGCAAAGTTTAACTTTTTTTCGATCAAATTTGTCCGCAGAGTGTTTGTTAAGAAAAAAATATTGATGTGGTACCTAGAGAATTAGCAGCTCTGAAACGATCAATATTTGGTCTATTTTCCCCTGACGTTGTAGTACTCTGATACTCAAAAACCACTCTGCTATTGCGAGAACATCTAATACTAAGGTTACTGAGCTTTATAGATAGCTTTATAGCTTTAAAACTATGTACATTAGGTGTATTTATATTGTGATAGGTATATTTTAATAATAACGTCTTCGACCCGAACGTTTTTCCTAACTACACTGTCCCAATCCGAGTGGACACAGATCGGAATTCCCTGAAGATTGGGGCGACTTTATCTGAAGAGATTTATCTCTATTTCAATCATGACACGTGACAAAAATAGGATAATAGATAATCAATATATTATTATTTCTCAAAGATTTCTTATCGTCGGTATAAAATATGTTTAATTTCCATTCATATTTTCATTATTAAATTTGGTTTTGTTTAGGATTACCTAGTCTTCGTAAAGTGTTTTTGTCCGTGAAATATTTCTACCCACAGAATTAAGCACATACAGAAACCGTATACATGACTAATATTGAAGCATCAAAAACTACTCCACTTTAATAATAATAATATATT
This sequence comes from Pararge aegeria, assembly GCF_905163445.1. Taxonomy (NCBI): domain Eukaryota; kingdom Metazoa; phylum Arthropoda; class Insecta; order Lepidoptera; family Nymphalidae; genus Pararge; species Pararge aegeria. The sequence continues at coordinate 13,820,787 of NC_053187.1, read as the reverse complement.
TTTTTAATAGTGTCTTTTATTTTTCTTTTTAATAATTCACTTTAACATTAATACAATATTGAATATGCATGCGAACCTATCGTTTATACGTGCTAAGTTTAGACTATGGAAAAAAAAATTTAATTTTTTTTCTATTAAATACGTATATTTATTATTAAGAGCTCATAAGACGGAAAAGTGAAAGCCGCAGAATGAAAACTACAAATTGATATGTTTTCAGGAACTATGCCAAAACGTGATATGAATAAGATTGTATTTATGAATAAGATCGAAGTTCGTTATTTTTTTTTCGTTTATATATATTATACTAAATTATTGTAGTAACCCCTTGGTCCATCAATCATCCCAATTTTAAAAAAAAAACCAACAATAACGTTGTGATCCTACTTGTTAGAATGCTGTCAAATAAAATCCTATAGCTAACATAATAGAAAATATTAACTTATCATGTCGCTATTTTATGAACATACTTGTTTCATAAACCTAGATATCATAGTAGGTATGTATGATCCCTATAAGTGATAGTTTAATAGACGCCTTGGGACAAGAGGTCACTGATATTGTATGTAATCCCATAATTGCTCCTAAATTGTATAGACTGGCTGGTACGCCTCGGTCGCTCTTCGTAGTATGTATCCGGGAGCTCAAAGTAAAGGAACGCGAAAACTTTAGCGCACACTCTGTTTATTTCCCCTGACTTAAAAGTTACCCATGCCTGTCTCCAGCTATTTCTATGCAAAATGGCATATTATCGGTTTTGCTGTGCCGGTCTTACTTATGTTGTTACCTACGTACTTACTCGTAATATGAAGGATCCATTTCGTTTTGGACCTGTTCCTGACCAAAAATGGTTTGATAGAGACATGCGCCATATCACTAATAAAGAAGATCCTAACTAGTTTTAACTCTGAGTGTAGAGTATATTGTTACTCCAGATTGTACGCGAAAGACATAGATAATGCAAGATTTAAACATATACAAAGAATGGAACATATTATTAGACACGCTTTCTTTCTGGTCTTTCTTTGTCTACAGCGATAAATATAAAAAAAGAAAAAGTTTATTTTTCTAAATAACGCAATAGCAGCCTCCGGATAGTTTTTGGGATAAAAAATATCCTTTGCCCATCGCTAGGTAGGTATTAGTTACGGATATTATATCCTATCTCAGTGGCAATTATCGCACAAATTAGTATTTCGGTGCAGCGGTTGTGACAAACATAGGTAAAGAACAAACAACTCACTCGTAATTACAGTATTACTAGTTGTTGGCTGTGACTACGTTCATATTTGTATTTTAATAAAAATCCCGCGTGAACAGATGGTTTCGAGGATTAAAAAGTGTCCTCCGTCTCCAGAATCTATCTGTATGCAAAATTTGGTGAAGATCTATTAAACTTTGAAGTCGTGCTTATATAACAACGGCTAGATTTCCAAAAACCGTAGTGCTTTTCTCTTAGTTCCGGGTTGAAAGAGTATCAAACAATCAAACAAACAAACTAAATGTCTCAAACTAGTGTATTTTTAATACATAGAATACTAGTTTCTGCCAGTCGCTTCGTTCGCGTTAATGTACATTTTGTCATTCATATCCCTCGTACTTTTCTCATCCCCTGGGAACTGATTTTTTTTCTAGGTCACGAAAAAGAGCATATGGTACCTATATCCCCTTTTCCGTACCCTGACAACATTTATGCAAAATTTCATGATGATCAATTGAGTAGTGTAGGCGTTAAGGCGTAAGAAACAAACAATCAAACACATTCGCATCTAGAAAAATTGTTAGTATATAATATATGCGTGCGTTACGACTCCAATCGACGCATACCTTAAAGGTAACTAAGAGGAATGTCAAATATGAATGTTAAATATGCGGAGCCCATTATATTATGAAGTTTAGATGGGGATTAAAAGCAGATTTTTGTTACGTATGCTGTAACACAAAGCTAATAAAGTGAGTGATTTAAGGTTTCCCTAGCGTACATATTATGTGGTTAGATATATCTTTGTCGTTGATTCCAATCTTATTTTTTCACTAAGGAAGCAGAATATCTTCAATCTGGCACCATGCCAAATTCGTTATGGTCCAGTTTAGAGTCCAGTGCAAAAGCTATGTAAATTTTACGTTAGAAATTAAAAACCTCAAATATACATTGCGTTTTACCTTTTTAATTTTTCTTGGCCAATTATTCTAGACAATAAAGGTATTATTTGCTAATATCATAAGTTCAAAAGCGACCATTTGTGTTGGTATCCTCTTTGACACCAAGGATTATGAGACAGTCCGACATCAGAGGATTATAAGTGTTTGTATCGATAATGGATTATAATATCAAATACCAGTAACCACCTTAAGAGTGTAGGTACATAGATAAAATTGTAGGTTTTATTTAGCTTCTTATAAAGATGTCTCGTGGTAATACTGCGTTTCAGGCAAAACTAGTAAGATGGCCAGGGGCAAAAGCACCGCAACAAAATTTCGTTTTTTTCTCAGGGGATATCATAACTTCACACGGCTTCCTAGTCTCTATATGGAACCTTATTTCTAAGGATACAGTAATATATCATTAAACAATTATATTCCAGACTACAATGTATATTTCTGCTTTTCAGAACTTCAATAACTCAATTCTTTAACGTATCAAATTGGTATGCACTATGCGGATATACATAAGCGCGAATATAATATAAATGCTACTTCGCCCTTGTTTCTGACATTGTAGAGGTATAGTCAATAAATATAAATGACTTACTGACCGTTGGTTCAGTGAGTAATTTCATTATTGATCGATATCGGTTTGCTAACGTTAGGTTATTTATTCAGGTTGCATGATATGTATTTTTAGTATCGCTGTTTTCTTTCGGTATAAGAACATTATTATAAAACTAAAATTAAAATTTTATAGTATTCCTAGTCATTAGTAACTCTACCATCATTCAGACCTACTAAAGACGAAACTTTTGAAACAGCGAGTGCTGCTAGCTCACTAATAAGTGATATATGAAACATATTAAATCATTATTTGAAAATAGAACCCTAAAAGAAACAAACCGGGCCAACTCCCCATTAGTGTAAAAACGAATTATTGTCCAAACATCTTCCAATGTCTTTATTATTTTTGACCCTAGATAAAAATAACTTAAAATTAAATGAAGGCATTTTTCTGCAGAACTAATAAGTTATAATATGAAATTCTTAATATTGTATAGAAGCAGGTTTTATTTGTTACTTTGCGAAAATCGATGATATATTATTAAAATTAAGCTTAATTTGCTATACTCCGCGAAAAGCAGGAGAATCTGTATGGTGCTATTTAGAATTTCTTCAATTCTTATACTCCACACCAAACAGATCTTCGGCATTGTAGTATAGCAATTAAGCTTTATTTTCATGAAATTCTTAAACAAGAACTCGCCATGTTTCATCCACGTGTGTTATTTAACATCATCATATCAACCCATTACCGGCCCACTACAGAGCATGGGTCTCCTGCTGCGATGAGAAGGGTAGTCCATACGTTGGCAAAGTGCAGATTGGTGGACTTCACATGCTTGGACACATTGTCTCAAGAATATAGACTTCCTCATGATGTATTCCTACACCGTTAAATTAAGTGATATTTTATTTGTTTATATGCATGAAAAGTTAGAGGTGCGTGCCGGAATTCGTACTCGGCCCCCTGAGACTGAAGCGGAAGGCTCAACGCTTCGTGTGCAAGAATCATTAAATGTTAACTCGTCGGTCTACGACTGTACGAGTAGATCACGTGGTATGGGTTCGCTTATCGGGCGGAAAACGGTTCGGTATTAGGTTTATCAGAGTTAAAAAATTTGCGGGACCGTGGTGCTTCGAAGAGAACTGACTCTCTTTCGTGAAACACTAGTCAAGTGGAGTGGTTTTTGATGCTTAAATATTAGTCATGAACACGTTTAATGTGTGTTCTTATTTATGTAATTGTTACCTACTATGCTATACATTCTAAAGTGCAACCTCTACAACGGAATGCAAAAATACAGAAGACATTTATTTGTTGAGGTAAGATATCAACTGAATACAAAAGCGAGACGTTATGGCTTGAAACTTGGCCACTTTCATTCTAATACCTATACTTGTATGAATGTTGTATACAGATATTGTAAAAGCGGAAGTGATTTCTGTTCGTTTATTTTTCATTTTGTATTTTCTTACGTTTGGCTTAAACTACTGAAGGGATTTTCGTGTAATTTAGCACAAAAATAGCATTCGTCTGAAGACATAGTATATTTTTTAACCCGGAATAAAAAATTTACTTAATTTTTTTTAAACAAAATTAAACAAAAAATACCTTTGTCTCTTATTGACGATATTATATTAAATGCATGCATGCTATATAGCCAATCACATATGATACTTTTTATTATAGGAAAAAAAACAGTACCCTCTAAATTAAAAAAAAAATCTAACACACGCGAACTAAATCGCGCGCAACAAATTGTGTAATACGCAGCATAAGAATGAAGATTCCGCTGTCGTAACTAGGCCACACCACCCCGGGATCAACTTGATGGCACATTATTAATATAAAGCCCACCTAGGGATAGCTTAGATACCTATTTTTATACTGTCATTGTATGACTATGGGTCTACAGCAAAGATCTACAGAGCTTTGACTTTGCTCAGACTTAAGAAATTAAAACATGACAATGCTTGTATGTCATATATTTGTCTCGTTTTAACGCTCGCTTTATATATCTCAGCCTTTGTCCGTTGTTTTAGAACACAAGAGGACAACGCGTAAATAGACGGTACAGGAAGTAGCTCAAACACAGCGTGAAAAAGTAAAAAAAAAAACTGACATTTTTATTAACTGTCCAACCAATGGGTAAATGGATGAGACAAATCAGGTTCTATTAACAGTTACATATTTCATACAGATAGCATAAGTTGTACGTGTAACATATTCAGTTCTCATACGTAACATCCCTTCTGACTGTATAGCGAAAAATAAATGTGATTATGAACAAGTGTACAGAAGGGGCAAGTGGAACAGGCCTTATTACCCCACGCAAGTAAACTTGAACCAAGTAAAACAAGAAAAAAGTTACAAAAATAAGAAAAAACAATCACAACACAGCGTATACAATTTTACACCCGTATCGCGCTAAACAGCGATCTCTTGCAGTAATGTAGCTGTTACCATTGGCATATCAACAATAGCATAACAGAAATAGGTAATTGGTGCATGACAATTGGAACAGGCCTCATTACCCCCCGCAAGTAAACTTGAACGATTGAATACACAGAAAAAGTACGGAAATACGAGAAAAAAAATCAATCATAATGCAGCGTATACAATTTGGCAACCAATGGCGTAAAAACGCATCTTCAAAAAAGAGGTAGCTGATACTATATTCATATTTATATATGTCAGCCAAATGTTAGTTATAATGAGATGATGGCGTTTGGCACAAGGGCCGCTGACAATAAAGCATGTAAGCTAAATTGTCGACAGGTTTGTCAGCTGGTTTTGTTTATACCTAGACACCTTTCTTAAACGAAATATGGTATATTCACAGGTAAGAGAGACTTCATTGTGCATACAATCACAATACTATGGTTGATTATTTATAGTGCAAATGTAAAAGCACACTCAAAGCGTTATTCACTGAACAATGTTATTTGCTGAAATAATCAACGCTGTAAAATGTAAACAGATCGTAAACCGAAATGTAAAATATTTTATGTCAAACTTTTCGCAAATACTTTTGATTCAATAAATAGAGCTATTTGATCCAATTTATTTATGCGCAGTACACAATGTACTTTTACAAAACCATTCGTGTCATTAAGCTTAATGGAAGTCTCAAAACCGGGTACTGGTCTCCTATCTCATAGCCTATAGGATAGAGTTATATAGAGCTGCCGTCTAGGTACTCTACCGCCCCGAAGCGGGTTAGCAGAGGTAACGAACTCCGACCCGTAGGTGAGAAGAGAAGAAGAAATACTTTATTGCACACAAACATCAAAATGTACATAAAATATAGAATAAACAAAAGAACAGGAATTGTAGGCATGCAAAGGCAGCCTTATTGCTGCAAGCAATCTCTTACAGGCAACCTCTGGCAGAAGGAAAAGCTGCAAGAGAGCGGGATAGTGCAATTGTATATACATAAATATTCGAAAATTAATAAACATACAAACACATAGATATAAAATAAATATATATCTAAATACATATATATATATGTATAAATAAATATAATATAAATACATATATAATAAATATATATATAAATACATATATAATTATATAATGAAAAACGAAAAATAAAAATAATACACATTAGTTACGACTACTCTACTACTCTCAGAGCTTTTTGTGACAGAGCTCTTCCGAGGAAGTAGTACCGCTATGCTTATTTCTGCTGCTAAGCTACAGCATTGCCGTATTCCAGTCTGAAGAGTGTGGTTACCAGTGTAATTATAGGCACATCAGCAGCACATTGTAAGACGTGTCTTTTGCATCGTTTGCCATGTGTTGATCTGTTTAAAGGCAATGGTTTTCCACTTACCATCAAATAGGTTATCTGCATGCAAGTTATTATTATTATAAATATAAATAATAAATGAATAAATATACTATGACAATGCCCACATCGCCATCCAGCCCAAAAGTGAGCGTAGCTTGTGTTATGGGTACTAAGATGACTGTTGAATATGTTTATGAATAATATACATAAATACATATAAATAATAATATACAGGACACCCAGATACTGAAAACCAGTCATGTTCATCACACAAACATTTTCCAGTTGTGGGAATCGAACCCACGGCCTTGGATTCAGAAAGAAGGGTAGCTGCCCACTGCGCCACTCGGCCGTATTTATTATTATATATATTTATAATAATAATACGGCCTATATATATATATATATATATATATATATTAACAGTAACAGTGATAGTAGCCGCATCCCAAGGAATCTCAGTGGAAATGTAAATTGCCAATCCCAACTAAACCGCATGCTAGATTGAAAACCCTTATGAGATAGGTATATAGACTACATAAAACTAAATTATTATAGCATTCAATAATCAAATATTTGCGTCGTGATGTTACTTCTTTTTGGTGTGATTAGCATCATCGTTCACGAAGTACAAGGTTCTGTTTAAAAAGTAAAGTCTTTTTCGTGTTAAAAACCTCATATAATGATAGAAAAAATACCACAAAGAAGTTATCTTGCGGTCATTATCATTACTAACTCATTACCCGCCCACTGCAGGGCTACTCTTAGAATATGAAGAGTTTAGGTCATAGACCACAGTCCATAGGCGGCAACTCAGACCCAGTGCAAATCTATAGACTCCAAATGCCCTTGAGAATATTATCATGAACTCTCAGGCACGCAGGTATCCTCACGATGTTTTCCTTCACCGAAAACTTAACTAAACTATGGTATTGAATTACTTACAATGCACATAACTCCGAAAAGCTTAGGTGTACCGGTGATCAAACTTGATCCCCTGAAAGCTCAAAGCAAGGGCTCAAGTCCAAACCACTATTTTATCACCTCTATCAGCTTGAAATACTTATGCCCTTTTTCACTAACGACAAACAAAGCAATGCCTAAGTAGGTAACGCCTAATCCAAGGCTAACTTCTAGGCTTAAATTTGCCTTCCACCAATCAATTTTCATTAGACAACTCATATAACCTAACTTGTATATGACTCTTGCTACAAGGTGTTGTATTTTTTGTTTGTTTTCTCATATTTTCGTATCGATTTAAGTTCATTTAAAAAAAAAAACTTAACTGTAAATGTCAAAAATAACCATATTCATAAATTTCAGTTTACAAGTTCCTTAAACATAACGCACCGGCGAATCGGCTTCGTAACTTTATGTTTCAACTTACGTCGTTAGTGATTATCTAAGAGTTGGTGATACGTAAATCATGAGGCGCCCGGTTTAAGCGTTTTCTAGATTTATCGAAAACGGACATTAGATATATAAAACTATACTTGATTCCTAAAATTTACTCTGCATTCCTTTGTTAGTTTCTATACTTATTTAAAGTAGATCTTTGATTCCAAGTTGTCTCAAACAAACGCGTCGTCGAGCCTAGATACGTATAAATGATAACCCTGCGGCTGCCCGACCCGCAATGCCTTTACCTTTTCTCCAAACCGAATGTCATGAAAACGTAGCCTTTAACTTATAGACTGCCACGATCAATTCAACTGAATACTGACTTACGCGCAACTTTTGAAACGTATCACTGTAAACGTTAAACGCTGTTATAGGGTTCCGTCATTTAACTGGTAAAACGAACCCATGAGATTTCGTTTTTACCAGTTGTAATCATTTGTCTAGTGGTTAGCATGTTCAACTGCGGATCACGAGGTCCTGATTTGAAATCCCGAGTTGGGCTAAATTAGATACGGTGTTCTTTATTTTCTATTAAATAATCTTTGGCACCAGCCCGGAGTTTGGAAGATGATGGTATTAGTTTTCCTAATTTTTGTTTCGTAACTTTCTCTGTGGGGCCAGTACGAACGTTTGTTTACCTTTGTTATTCTGGAAATTATTAGCCATCTTTATACCACTTATGTAAGTTATGTACTAAAACTTTCGTAAGTGAGATAGGTTAATAAAAAATATTATTTAACTACTTGAGCATGAGAAAATTGACTAAAGTATTTCAGCAAGCAATATTTTAACCAATATTATTAATATTTTAATCTATGTTTTCTTTTTCTTTGGTTTTGTTTCAGGATTTTATTAATTTTAATTTTAATTTTGATTTTATTTTTATTTAAACACTTTCAAGTAACCCTTTCTCATTGTGGGAGGAGACCCGTGCTCTGTGATAAGGTAAGGGACATGGACCGGAAAAGAAGAAACTTAAAATGTAGGCCTTATCGCTTAGTAGCGATCTGTTCAAGGCAACCTTAGGATTAGGCAAAATAAATTTTTTTGTACCTTTTGGTGGAAATTCCGTTGCACATACATCTCTTAACTAAATGACGGATATAGAAGTATATGTACAATATATTGAAAATCGAGGGTTTTCAAGTTTTTAAATTTATATTTATGCATCTACTGTTGTCACTTCAGTGTATATAAAACATAATAAATGCAAGAATATAAGGCACAAGTAGTATTTAAATAAATAGAAAATTCTGAGGAAATATGAGTAATAAATATAAAAGCCACATTCTCAGTCTCTCTCAAATCATTGTACTCAACTAAATGAGCTCTTATAAAACAACAACGCCTCACAACTTGCCTAACCTAAATAATAAATATTTTTAATATCAGCCATTAATCATTTGTCTGAATAGATAGATTTTTGTAGTTGTGTGTTTTTGTAATTCTTGGCAATCGGGTTGAAAGGCAGAGTTTGTATCATGGTCAAAAAACTTATTTTGTCCGTGACTTTAATAGTAATATGATAAACGCCAAAAAAATGTTTCTTTTATCCATATTATCTCCTTTTTTACGGCTTGACTTAAAATACGATTAAAAAAAAGTTTTGATTATATAATAAGGTTCATACCCCATTTTCTGTTTGACATTCTCGTGGTAATTGACTATAAGGACCTATGTATAAAATATACAGAAGATGTAAATTAAAAAAAATGTTATAAAAATGTAATGTAAATAAAAAACAAAGAAAAAGTAAAGATTGAAACTAAAAGTTTATTATTCACCATAGAGGTCGTATAAAATCTAGAGTTGATCTGATTGCGGGAAACTTCGCTGAACTTTGCACATTCCTATCAGGCAATAATAGAAAAGTTCTACAATTACAAGTTTCTATTTACCGTTGTTAGAAACACAATAGAATGGGGGAGGGGGCGATGATTTTTATTCGTACACATAAGGTTAAGTAATTTGATAGGTCACGCTGACTTGGTGATGATCTGATGATGATATGAAATATATATAATCATTATTTTTGTTTTATTATTATTTTACTCGTCAGCCTTATCGACTTTCCAGGGTAAAACAATAATGATAAAATAATAATTCAATGATAGAAGTACCTGCTGATTTCTACCAGTGACTAGTTGACAAGGGATGAATCACTTGATGATTGTTGTACTACAACAGTGCTAGGAACAAGCCTCTTACGGTAGAGATGGTTTAAGTGCATAGACCCACCACGCTGCTCCATTGCGGAATGGTGGGCTTTAACAACTATAACCACAATTAAATTAAAATAATGGGCATCCATGGCTATGCTTGCTATCCGAGGGACAGGGGCTAATACCATCATCTTCCGAACTCCGGGCTGGTGCCAAAGATTATTTAATAGAAAATAAAGTACACCGTATATAATTTAGCCCAACTCGGGATTTGAACCCAGGACCCTGATCCGCAGTTGAACGAGCTAACCACTAGACAAATGAGACCAACTGGTAAAAACGAAATCTTATGGGCTCGTTAGGCACAACATTTTCTGTTTGCCTAATCCTAAGGTTGCCTGGAACAGATCGCTACTAAGCGATAAGGCCTACATTTTAAGTTTCTTCTTTTCCGGTCCATGTCCTTTACCTTATCACAGAGCACGGGTCTCCTCCCACAATGAGAAGGGGTTACTTGAAAGTGTTTAAATAAAAATAAAATCAAAATTAAAATAATTAAAATCCTGAAAGAAACCAAAGAAAAAGAAAACATAGCTCAACATATTAATTATATTGTTAGAATTTTGCTTGCTGAAATACTTTAGTCAATTTTCTCATGCTCAAGTAGTTAAATAATATTTTTTATTAACCTATCTCACTTACGAAAGTTTTAGTACATGACTTACATAAGTGTTAGTATAAAGATGGCTAATAATTTCCAGAATAACAAAGGTAAACAAACGTTCGTACTGGCCCCACAGAGAAAGTTACGAAACAAAAATTACGAAAACAACAAACCTTGTCGCGTGTCGTGGTATATACATACCAGTAAGGTAATATTCCAGAAGCGTCGAACAGAAATCACAGTTAAATCTCTCTTAGATTTAGAAACACGCTGAGTTTCTCTTAATGTTTTTTCTAAACCAATAAAAGACTTTCTTGTAAGAATGTCCTCGTAAGGTATCGGTAACGTTCTATAGGGGAAGCTAATCTTTTATTTCTATTAAGATATACTCGTATCACTGTTCGTACCTAAATCGCAGCTATAAGGTTTCCTTTTTACCGATGCGTTTTAAAAGTATCACTCATATCACGAATACTTATTTTTACAAGTATAGTAAAAATACATTCAGCTTTCCAAATAAAAGTCTGTGATTTTAGTTAAAGTTTATGCTTTAGTAGTCTTTGGTTGCGAAAGAAATTGTTTTTCGATACAGGCAGTTTAGTGGCCGGAGAATCAGAATATTTTTCCAGAAAATTAAGATGGGTTGTATATACTTCTTTATGCTAAAATGGCTTAATAATCATACATACTAGCTATAAACACTATCCCACCAAAAACATTCTTTCACCAAAAACTAGTCAAGTCTGGATGGAGCTGCTCGTTTATCTCTAAAAAGTAATGAAATCTATACAAAGTCGTGCCAAGTCTAAGGTTCCTTACTGCGATTTTTTATAATAATAGTTAATGTCGTGTGACTTGACCTACTCTATGACTTAGACTCTATGACACCATTGTACCAATCTGTCGCCAGAAAACGTTGATTCCATAACCAGTCAATTGTAGGCTTGATAAAGCTGCGTATTTCAATAATTCTTATGTATGGCGAGCCTTAAAGAAACCGTCACCAGATACTCTAGATTTTCGATTATCCTAGTTTTTATAGTTTTCCCTTTATGTGGTCATTAAACCCTTACTCTGTACAAAATTTCAGATCTCTCAGTTTATTGGAAGTACTAGTTCTATTTCGATGATCATGAGTGAGTGAGTGAGTGTCATAAATGCGAAACTTTGCATTCGCTTAGCTTCGGAATTAAATGACCTAGAGACTTGAAATTTTGGATTTTAAGTATGTAATTATAGCTTACTAGATAATAAAAATTTCTGCGTTCTGGTCTCACCTAGAGGTTCTCAAATAGGGGCCTCTAAATGCGGCAATATGGTTCCACTAAAGGATCGTACGGCAGTGTTTGCTTCGCGCTCGTCTTGGCGGGGGCACTACCGTGCCCCCTGATAAGTTAAACTCTACTTATATTATAAATGTAAAAATGATGCAATCTTTTCTAATAGGAACCCTTAAAGACTAAAATAAATACATATATCTGTTTTTAAATTAGCGAGAAGGAGCACTCCAGAAACAACAGCCAAAAAAGCGCATGCATTTGTAAAAATAAACATGTCAAGTGATTTTTTGGTTATTGGCATTTATAGTGAAGGCAATGACGAATGCAGTAAACTTGAATAGTAAAAGCGGGTAATGCCGTAGACAAAATAGTGGTAAAATATAGAATAGTAATAATCAGGAAGTCGAAATAGTAACAGTAAAGTGCAGGTTTCCGGGGGCACCGACCGTCGCGACACGCGCCTCGCTCGATATCCCGACCCACTTTCCCGAATTACAGTCGTGCCTTCGTTTATTGTTTTCTAACCCGCCCAGCTACAATTACACGGTGTACCCTCTTCAAGATGAAGGGCAACGCTAAATAGTTTCGACAGTCTCGATTTCATATTTTATTCAACAACAAAAGTCAATAAACAACTTACTGACGGATATTTCCCTGTAAAAATTATTGTTCAGGTTTTGGTTATATTACAAGTAGTTTCATACTTTGAACAAGAGATACACCCAGTACATGTTTCGCCAAGTAACCAAAAAAGTTGAAATCGAGTACCTAAAACTCAGTACAGTTACTTACGGTACTCGATTTCAACTTTATTCAAGTTTTGTACGTTTAGTAAACAGGGCGTAAGTTTTGCTTATGCAAGTTTAGTACGTTTCGTTTACAGGAAGCAAGTGTTATCTATGCCAGTTTAGTGCGTATCGTATCCAGGAAGCCAGTATCGTTTATGCAAGTGCCTTTTATACAAGTTTAATACGTCTCGTATACATAAACAAGTGTCTTTATGCAAGTCTCGTAAATAGGAAGCAAACTTTACTTTTGCAAGTTTAGAACGTATACGTTTGTAAGTTACGTTTTGTAAGTTTAAAACGTCTTCAATCCAGGAATCAAGTGTCGTTTATGCAAGTGTAGAACGTCTCGTATACAGGACGCAAGTGTCTTGCATGCTAGGTTGGCTGTATCTGATTTCTTTCATTAAAAACTATATCAGATACAGCCATTTGACTCCTATCACTTTATTAGGTACGCGTCGTGTAGAGTAGGTATAGTTCCAACGCTACGCGTGTCGATCTTTTAACTTCAATACGGTTGTCATAAGTAAACACTTAGAATGTTTTGATTTCGGTTGTATGACAAAATAAATATGCTTCTTTTGATTGAATATCCTTACAGGGTGATTCCTAATGAAATATACTTATGCACCTTTCTATATTATTTCGTAATTCTGTTACACGTTGTACATCGTATGGAACTAATTTAGGAATTAATGTTTTACATCTCTAAGCTGCTCCAATGCGTTTTTACAGGTTTTTTCGATTATCATCAAAATTAAGTGATAATGACCGGGACTGGTTACCGTGCTTTGATGCAAGGGCTTAGATAACGCCAAGTTCCGAAGACAATTTTAGTCCCAACCTGGGAACCGAACTATGGACGTCGTGATCAGTAGACAAACTTCTAACCACTAGAAAAACGAGCTGTCTATTTAAACAAAGCAGCATTTAGCATAGTTACAGATACAAATTGTTTTTGTTTTTTCTGACAGTGGCATTAAAAAACTAAAGAAGGAAATTGCAATGGAGAATTATAATTAATTCGGTACATTAATATGCGAGTGCGATCAACGCAACGCTGGTCGTAGCGCTGCTAGTTGCGGTATCTGCGGTGATATAAACACTGCCCTATCATTCATTAACTTTTATAATAAATGATGTATAAAAAGATTCGCTGATAGTCTAGTTAGAATTCAGGCTTTACTTTCCGGGAGCCGAGTTTGAATCCCAGCACGCACTTCTAACTTTTCCGTTTTAAACCATTACAATATCACGTCTATCTTTAAAGGTGAAGGGAAACATCGTGAGGAAACCTGCATGAATGAGAGTTTCCCGAAACGTTCTCAAAGCGTACACCAATCTGCACTGGGCTAGTGTGGTGGACTACGGCCTAAACCCATCTTATTGTGAAATAATTCTCGTGCCCTGTAGTGGGCTTTTTTTTAAATTAATTACGAGGCATGTCAGTGAAAAACTTACAGGATTTACTCACGTGTAAACTGTTCAATAAACCAGTGGGAATGAAACAGTTTTTGGCGTCAGGGTAAACGATTTCTATCTTTTAATAAGTACTATTTTTATCATTCTGAGTAGTATGATAAAGAAATGTTAAAACTTGTACACTTTTAACATCACCTTGCTTCGTCCGATCACAAATTGCACTGACACTAATTCCTGACCGCACCTGACTGGAATGAACGTCATTATGCGAGTCACGCTAACAATGCCATGATAAGATGGTTCGCTCGTTAAGTTGGGGATAATTTCCTCGTTAACTGGAAATGCACGGCCAATAGGAAAACTACTGGTTCAATGGGGCTTTGCGCCGCGGGGAGTCCATAATTAGGTATCTATACGTAACTTTCCTCTCAGTAAACGAGAAAATGTAATCGCTTTCAAGCAGATATTGATTGTTCTATATATAATACATAACATTTTACTTTAAATCGTCAATGTATTTTTTTATTCCACTACAAGTTAGCCCATAACTGCAATCTCACCTTATAGCAAGAATTAAAATTGAGAATTGAGAATTTTTGTCAGTGCCAAGTAAAATGTAGAAAGTTCCTACGTATAGTTTATATACTACTAGCTGTTGCCCGAGAATTCGTCTGCGTTTGATTTTGTTTTTCGATGTGGCATTCCATTTAGTTGTAGTTCTAAAAAAAATTTAAGTAAAAAATAAATGAGGGGTTTGCTGCTGTCGGCTGAGGAGTTCTGCCCTCTTTCTCCAACCACATTAATCAGATCTACACAAAGTTTGGGCAAAATCAAACACATATTAAAAACCTCTATAGTACAAAAATAATTATTTAAATCGGTTATAATTTGTCGGAGTTATGATGTAAAATTGTCAAACACTTTCATCCCCTCTGCCAAAGGATTCGAGCTTAATGTGGGATAAAAAGTATCCTATATTACTTCTAACACTTTCAAAAATATGAGTACAAAGTTTCATGAGGATCGGATGAGCAGTTTTTGCGTGAAAGCGTAACAAACAAACTTACATTGAAGTTTATAATATTAGTAGGGAATAGGGATAGGGATAGTAGTAGTTTTCAACATTGTACTTGGTACCGACTTAAAAATGTCGTAGAAAATATTTATTTCTTGCTTTGTAGTTTTATGGCAAAATTTATTTTCACGCTTTTTACTGGGTAGGTTTGCAAGCATATCTTAATAATAAAAGCTGAATGTTAACTGCTCATAACCTTCTACAACATATTGCTTATCCCGAAGCCGATGTTCTAATGCTTGAAGAGTTCTGACACTTTACCATCAGCTCCTTTATTGTGGCGAGCATAAATTGCTTACCAACTATATACCATAATCGAAGCGCAACCAGTGTAATACTTATTATTGTGTAGTTAGGGTGGTTCACTTGACTAAATGGTGCATTTAGAGATTGCTCAATTTACTTTGAAAATACTCAAATCACTATAGGTATCCCTATAATATTTGAAGAGTTCCCTATATTTCTCCAAGATCCCTTCAACAGAACTGGACCTGATGCAAATGGTACCACACGGGACATCAGAATAAAAAATATTTTAGATCAGTATATAAATTACAGAGTTCTAAGCTAACAAACATGAAAGAAATAAATAAATAATAAAAAAAATACACCTAATTGAGAATCTCATCCATTTTTGCAAGTCGTTTTAAAATAATACTTCTCTAAGCGCAAGAAAGGCATACGATATTTAATTTTTTAACATAAATGCGCATTTCTTTTCAGACGTGTACCTAATAATAGAACAAGAATGCGCGCGTTTAAATTGCCGAGACTGAAAATTAGTTTTCAAGAGTTTATTGTTTCCTCTTAAATAAGAGAGAAAGCTTAAGATACAGGTCTCCTTAACACCCTCATGTAGCTAAAAAGCAAGCGCCTGTGTCTTTTAAAAAAAATATTTCATAGCAAGCGATTGCTTTATTTCAATCCTGACAAGTAGGTAATTTTCTTTTATTCCTTGTCTTGGGGAGAGCTACGCCAACGATCCCGGTCTTTTTACAGTAAGAGTTGACAGACAAAGCAGATAGCCTACCTGATAGTCAGTAGAAAACTATCGCCTATAAACAGAGTAACACTTCGTAGGGCATGCAAAGAACATGACTACAAAGGGCCGCCCTAGGTCCTTCAACCTGAGCCGATTTTAAGCCTCATGCACCTATTGTTACGCTGGCAACCATGCCACTCAGACTAGAACACAGCAATGATATTTGGTGGCAGAAGTAAGCATAGCGGTCGAGCTAATATCCCGAGCGTGTTACAAAAACAGTACAGTAGCTCAAAAATTGCCACTAAAGTAGATAATTAAAGTAAAGGATTGAAAAAGTCCACACCGTTAAAGACCAAATTCTATATCCCTCTCTCAATAAGCATGAATGCATCTAAAAGCTACGAGGGATTAATAATAGCATGCTTATATCTAATCTTGGAATAGATTTCGTATAGGTCAAATATCTAAATTAACTCTTAGGGTCAAACTTCCTAAATTTATCACCGTGTACTTCTATTTATAAAATAACAAGAAATGGTGCGAAAATATATAGATTTTCGCACATATTTAATCTACTATAAGGCGAACAAAGGTTGGAAACAAATCGTTATCAGGACTTTCCAGAAAATCCTGTTTCAACCTTTATGTCCTGGTAATAGTTTACCTCCTGGGCTTTTAAGACAATTGCAACATTCATTGACAATAACATATTATGGTCTTACCTTCTTGAAGCTTTCTTACAAGATGGCAATCCAAATAACTACAGAGTACCTAATACAAAAAGGTACTAAATATATCTACGTATACATATGAATATTTATATGTATATAATTTATATGTATCTTGCTCTTAGCTCAGTGGTTACCATTATGGATTGAAACCCGTTTAATTTTTCGTATCAATTAAGTGGGTAAATTTTGTAACGTGTAAAACAACAGTGGTTTCATCAGTCAAAAAACTTAACATTAACTGATATTAATATTGGGAACATTTGACTCCAGTTTATACTCCTAGCTAAAAATTAAACTAAAATATATTAAAATTAATGTAGACATAACTACCTACTACAATAAATACAGTGTAGATTCTCTGAAAGGTTTTGACCATAGTGATAATAAAATAAAAAGGGAATTAGCTTAAAATATCCATTAATCTGTTCATGAACGATTTTCAATAAGTGAGCATTGGCTCGTTGATTGAACGCTCATGTACAGTCGCACTTGGCAGTGCAGAAGGGAACGGCTTGGGCTTGCAAGCCTGTGTTTTTACTTAATTTATTTGGACTTATACGGGCAAGGAACTGTTCAAATTTTCTGAATACATATCAAATTTCTAAACTGGTTTCAGGCCCTAATCACAATCACAAACCTCAATTATTATCGTCGTAAGGCAACATCAGCACCAATGCCAAGTGTAGCTTTTTTTTTTTGAGCACTATCACTTCCTTTAACGATGAAGGAAAACATCGCGAGGAAACCTGCATAACTGAGAGTTCTCTATAATATTCTGAAGAGTGTGTGAGGTCGGCTGAACCGATGGCATGTAAGACCCGGTCATTGAAGGCTTTTGGCAGGATAAGAGTCCAACACATATCTTATATCTTTAGACAAGTTTTTCTCATCGGTGAATTTAGTAATTATAATTACTGAGCGGTTGTTTACAAAGAATTAGACACTATCATTTTTTATTTATTATTGGGTCACGTAAAACCTTATAACAATTGACATTGGCGAAGTGTAAAGTGCTTATTTGTCACGCTCAAAAGCCTGAAAAGAAAAGAAGAAGATAAAAATTATCTACTTTAGTATTTATGCAATCAGATTTCACGTTTTGACACATTGCTATAGCTTTCTTAATGCAATAAAGTGTATAAAATTCAGCTTCTCATATTAGCTCTTAAATAAGCCCCCCCGTATACGTTAACTAAGCGTGTAAAAGCGTTTTCAGTTTTAATTTCAGCTAATTTTATAAAAAATCCAACTAGAGTACAGTTATCAAAACTAGGGCGTAAGAGTTTGGTTTAAATTGAATATTTAAATTCCATTCAATATTCGAGACTGACATCAAATAATTTCAATAGTCCAGTGAAATTCCAAGTATTCGGTTCCTCTAATAGTACCTAGAAAACTTTTCGAATCCCAGGAAGTCCTTAAATATATTTAAAAAATAATTAACTAAACCTTAACAGCGAGAACGGATTTCTTCCAGGAACTTTTAACCTTTTTATTGAATCATTGTCTTTTGAATATATGCTACTACAACATTGTAATAATGTAAAAGCTTCGATTATAATATTGCTTACCAATATACCTAAAAACTTTTTGCCACTGATCGTCTTTAGATTGATGATGATCGATTTGTATTTATCTTCTGACTGCGTAGGCAACACAGACAAAATAGCTAATTTGTGCTCAATAAATTATATCAAAGAACATTGACTTACGATTAACAACTAGATTTGCAATCTGATCAGTGATGCAGTTTAAGATGCTTGCGGTTTAACTTTTTAAAGCGGTTATTTAAAACTCATAGACCTAATCCGTTTTTACGTATCGTATATGTCAATCGCCTGACGGGACCACGGTAGGATGGTTACGGCCTAAACCTCTCTCTGCGAAAGTATACAAAACACAGACCTCAGAAGCATACTTATTCCGAGCATACTTCTTTCTAGCACGTCTGAAATACACATGCTCATTATTTGGAATGTATTTTATGAAACAACTGTGTTTGTAAACTGAATCATCGCTTCCAGAACATTTAGAATCTTTCGCTTTTGAAAGTTCAGTCTGATAAATGCATAATAAATGGATCTATTTCGGTTTTAACACTTTTTTCAATTTTTTTGAACTTTAATTGTCGAAGCCTATACTAACACTTTATGATTTCATAAGGAGTTCATGAGTAGTGTAAAAAAAAGTCTAATTTAACGTAAAACGAACGCTATGATGTACCTTGTCGTAGTAAATCATAACATAATTTATACGCTAATGCTCGGGTCATAAAACTTCGAAGGCCGCATTGCAACAGTGGGGTTGAATGGGGTGAAGTACGTAGCAGGTCTTTGACCTGTGATGCTACGATATCCCGTGCCTAATAGTTATATATATTCTTCTAATAATAAGTAAATAGAAAACTGCCTTTTTGGCGCTGATATGAACGATTAATTATCCAATATTATAATACGATTTTTCTGTAAGCTTACGTTTTATATAAACATTTTGAGAGACATCTTAAGGATTTCATCTGGTAATTTGTTATAAAGTGATACCCTTAAATGAATTACTAATTTTATGCAGGCTTGTTATCTGGTTATTTTTACTCCTTATATTAAGATTAATACAGTCCACTTTCTTTTTAAATTTTGTTATATTTATATGTATAATAATGTTTATAATACTCCCTTCAATGGGTAGTTGAATTAAAGATGAAATTGCGATTCTGTGAAAATACTAGGGTCTTAGGTCTCCCTTACTTCAGGTCTTTAAAATCAAATAATTTATTCTTAAAATAAACTCTTAAATATCTTTTTTAAATGTCACTTATCACTGTAAAAAACATTGGTGACTTTAATAAAAGGTTCGATATATGAACACGAGAAAAGAGTTCTTTACATATGTACATAAATTAAATTTTCAAATATGTATTGATTATGCACCGTCATAATTTTAGCTTCTTTAAATTTATATCTTGGGCTCATACCAACAACATACATATATAAATAACATAATATGACGGCCGACTGGCGCAGTGGGCATCGGCCCTGTTTTCTGACTTCGATTCCCACAGCTGGATAATGGTTGTGTGATTAACATGAATGGTTTCCAGTATCTGGGTATTTATCTATATATTATAAGTATGTATTTTTGTATATTATTCATAAAAATATTTTTCAGTCATCTTAATACCCATATCACAAGCCTCGCTTACTTTGGGGCTAGATGGCGATGTGTGTTTTGTCGAAGTATATTTATATATTATTTATTATAACGATGCGAATCATAGCTGCATCTGGTCAGAACACAGAATAGGTAGTTATATGAATAAAAGTTTTAGCTTGGTTATATTTTAATAATAATTTTAGGTTGTCAGTTTTGTCTATTGTTTAATCTATCGAGGCAATAACGTCGTTGATGAGTTTCATGTACGTGCTTAAGAGACAGTTTTACCTTATTGTTATCCAGCATGAGTTTAGCTCTGCGCGATAACAAAGGTTCTACACCCACTCTATCATATAATACGTAACCCTTTAACCCTTTTCGGCTCTGATTTTGATCTGGTGTCGACGAGTACTTTGTTATAAATTTTGATTTATCACATTTTTTTTTACATATACAGATTGACGGCCGATTGGCGCAGTTTGCAGCTTGTTTTCTGAGCCGAAGGCCGTGGGCTCGATTCCCACAACTGGAAAATGTTTGTGTGATGAGCATGAATGTTTGCCAGTGTCTGGGTGTTTATATGTATATTCTAATTATTTATGTATATTATTCATAAATATATTCATCAGTCATCTTAGTACCCATACCACAAGCTACGCTTACTTTGGAGCTTGGTGGCGATGTGTGTATTATCGTAGTATGTTTATATTTATTTATTTATTTTATTTCAAGGTCCTAAGTTCGATCACCGCGTACATAAAATCGAGAAATTACTAAATTTTTACGTAAATAATGCGCTGTCTGACGGTAGTAGTGTTTTTTACGTGGATGGGGTGAAAGATTATGTTGGACTTCTACCGAGTAAACTATAATGATTTCTTTTTCTAGAGTAATAATTGACCGACCAAGCTAATTTAACCTAACCACATCCAAATCCAGAGCAACACTTCGCAAAGATTACAAGTAACATAACCGACATAGGGGCGTCCTGTCCATCAACCTGAGAGGTATACGTTAGGCCTCATGGGCCCGTCAATACCACGCCCTTCAGACGGGAACAGAAATGCTGCTTGGCGGCACAAATAGGCATGGCGGTAGCTACTTCCCTGGACTACTACTACTATAAAACTACTACTACTACTATAATATTTTATATTACAAATATAATTTATGTTTTTTTATTCCACTACAAGTTAGCCCTTGACTGCAATCTCACCTGGTAGTAGGTAAGTGATGATGCAGTCTAAGATAGTAGCGGGCTTACCTGTTAGGAAGTATGGTAAATAAAAAAAAAAATAAAAAAAATATACTACGACAATACACATATCGCCACCTAGCCCCAAAGTAAGCGCAGCTTGTATTATGGGTACTAAGATGACTGATGAATATTGTTATGAATTATATATACATAAATACTTAGAAAATACGTATAAACACCCAGACACTGAAAAAAACTTAATGCTCATCACACAAACATTTTCCAGTTGTGGGAATCGAAACCACGGCCTTGGACTCAGAAAGCAGGGTCGCTGCGCACTGCGCCAGTCGGCCGTCAATGGTAGTCCCTAATTGGTTTCTATGCGACATCACCGGAACACTAAATCGCTTAGCGGCACGTCTTTATAGGGTGGTAACTAGCCACGGCCAAAGCGTCCAACCAGAGCAGACCAGAAAAAAATTCAGAAATTATAAATTCCCAAAGTGACCGTGAATAGCACCCGAGACCTCCTATTTAAATTTACAGCGCTCACGGTTGCACCAGGGAGGTCGTCAGAAATACATGATAAACTTAATTATAGTCCGTCCGTAGTCCGAAGTCCTTGTAACTGACGGGTGATATATCATTAATTATCCAAAAAAGGAAATGCTTCGAACTTAGATTTATACTGCGATGTATTACATCGCATAAAACATAAGTATTTTCTTTCATACCCACCGTGTATTTCATTTTAAACCACTTTTCTTATTTAACGTCAGTACATTAGCTTGCAAGACATCATTTTCTTATTCACTCAAAAATGTTGGTATATTTTTATACCTCTGACCTTATATAAGGGTAAGATCGACGAAATATGAAATGTGAAAAAACATACATACTACATTATAGATTAGCGACTTTATAAGATACGATATTCTGTTTTATCCTATCCGCCTTGATATTGATCTTCGATGCCAGTTCACTGAATAAGTTTTCGGGTAAATTAATTAAATTAATCGAGAGGTCGTGTTGTTTGAGCGGATTGTATATTAAACCAGGAATGATAAAAGCTTCAACACAAACAAACTATAACCTTTACCTACAAACTTCAAATCAATCAAATATTATTTATTCAAACAGGCCAATCATAGGAAATTATGAAGCTTGAAGTGATGAGGATAAACACGTGCTACGACGTTAATAAATTGGTTAATATAAAAACGTATCATCCATCGTTCATGTTATTATAACCTGACATTTTATGTGGACCCAAAATCTTAACTCCATATATATGTGTCAAAATTACGTAACTTAGCTATTTACATAAATGCAAAGTGTGTTAACTTGATAAGTAAGTAAATTTTACCTTCATAATTCGTAGACTAAACTACATTGACGTGTCTGAAAATAAAGCTATCTCCCTCCAGGAGCTACATTATGAAAAGGACAGCACTACTTCTAGACCCGTCAATTTTGTTTAAATTAGAAACTTGTGTACAAAAAAAGCCAGCACCATTATGTTCTTTTTCATCTCACAGACTACCAATGGTATTAAAGTAGCTTGAATATAAATAGAAAGAAAGATAAAATAATACGTGTTTTTTCCAAAGCGCCTTGTACGTTGATATTGATCTTCGACGCCAGCCATAAGTCAACGAGCCTTAATAAGTTTCTGGGGAAATTAATTACATTGATCGATTGATCGTATTGGTTGTGACCGAATCATAATATATTAAGCTGGGAATTGAAAAAGCCTCAATATAAGTAATTATTTTTATTTGTTTTGATTAGCTACGCGACTTATTTAATGATAGGTACAGCACATTAATCAACAGATTCAACGTTGATTGTCGCCTTTAACTTTTAACTTTTGATGCGAAAGCAAAAACAAATTTTCCTTTTCCAATCTAATTGAAAAACTTCAGTCCAAATCGGTTAGGTTTGAAAAAAAACCTTAATTGCTAATCTACCTGCCTATGAAAATCTTATTACCAATTTTCTCAATTTGTGGGCAAAATTTAGTGCAGAGTTCTATTCAATTTACATGGAATATGCATGACTCTATCTACAATTTGTAAAGCAAGGGTGACATAGTGATTGCGAGCAAAAAGTAAGTAAGGTATGTAATATATTAATTTAAAAAACCCTTTGTTGCTCTATTTTATCCTCATCCAATTTTGTTTGAAAGGTATGCGTCTCAAACGTATCTCACAATGTTTTTAAGAAGCTTCGGTTCAAAAACGGTTACTCTTTAAATATTTATACTATTATATTTTAATGCCATAGATTGCTTATAGATCTGTGAAACAATTCAAGCAGCAACAGAACAACGTTTTGAGGTGATTTAGGGATTATAGTTCGTAGGCAGTATGTCAATCTCCAGCCAGTTCTTATGGAATATATCTAAAGTACAATTTTATTAGAAGGAACTTCTTCATGATAAACCTTTCGAATAACAAGAAAGTTGGCACAATAAAGCCGAGGGCAATCTATATATATGGTGAAAAGTTATAACTGTATTCTGTCCGTTATCGGAAAACAGTATTTATGGTACTACTACGAACGCCATCGTATTGTACACGTTTATAATGCACAGTGTGTGCTGAACGGTACCCATTCTGACTTGTGTTACAGACAGACATAATGCTTTAAAACTACGATTAGAAGTACTGTTTATAACACTAAGTAAGAATAAATGGAACTTCTTTGTTTTGTTATTGCCCAATTACGCCATGGTCTTTTTATTAACGATATCATTCTGTTGTTAAAAAGGTGGTGGTAGCCTTCTACCTCCCTTTCAGAGGGACCGAGTTCAAACCCTGACACAAGGACCTCTAACTTCCATATATATGTATAACTATGGTGATTTGGGAGCTTTTTTTTTTAATTTAAGCTATTAAAGTATCACTTGCTTTTACGATTAAGGAAAACATCGTGATGAAACCTTCATGCCTGAGAGATCTCCTTGATGCTCTGGTGTGAAATCTTCCAATCTGCACTTGACCAGCGTCGAAAACTAAAGACCGAACCCGTCTCATTCTGAGATGAGACCGGTTCCCTGTAGCGGAGCCGGTACTGGGTCGATTAGACTGATAATGAATATAACTCCATTGTGGTTTTATTTTATTTTTATATTTCGTCTTAAAATTATTGTTATTTTATCAATATCTACACAAATAACTTATTAAAAAACACATTTAAATCTAATGAATTTCCAAGCTGTCATCTTAGCTACTTTTTACCTTGTTAAAGACATAGGTTAATGCGAGTACGATACAAATGATAGTATGCATTTGTTTTGTAAAAATAAAATTGTCTCACATACCCGATTTATGGGTTTATTTTATGAAACAGTTATATGGTGCAGTAAAAAGTTGCGTGTCTCTGAACAATTATTTAAACAGGGTGCATGTTTTACTTCCATACGTGGTTTAAATTGGCTTCTAAATGCAGCAATATGATTGAACTACCCGCCTGGCGACCACAACATCTGATATCGCATATTACTCATAGGAATTTCTTTTATATATCCATATATTAGACGGCCGATTGGCGCAGTGGGCAGCGACCCTGTTTTCTGAGTCCGAGGCCGTGGGTTCGATTCCCACAACTGCAAAATGTTCGTGTGATGAACATGAATGTTTTTCAGTCTCTGGGTGTTTCTATGTATATTATAAGTATTTATTTATACTATTCATAAAAATATTCATCAGTTTTCTTAGTACCTATAACACAAGCTACGCTTACTTTGGGACTAGATGGCGGTGTGTGTATTGTCGTAGTATAATTAATTTATTTATTTATATAACAATTTGCTGTAACTTTTGCAAGTGGCAACAGATCAGAATACAGTTATCACCATCCCTCCTCTTCGAGTGGGAAGAGGCTTCCCGATATGGAGGCTTGACGTCAGGAAGGTGGAATATTATTCATGCCGCTAAGCTGCATTTCTGTATTACACTAGGTAGGTAAGCACGCCTTTTAGTGCTTTTTTTAAAATCTTTTTCTCGCATTCAAAATTCCAAATTAATTTATTTCAAGTAGGCCTAATATAAGCACTTTTGTAACGTAAAGACTATCACCGGTTTGGAAGGCAGATTCTACCCAGAAGAAACCGACAAGAAATACAGCAGTTGCTCTTTTCCGACATAAAAAATTTACATTTTACATTTTAAAATTCAATTTTGTGAAAAATGAAAGCGGAGCCGAACGCTTCTTAATCACCTTGTCATTAAGGAATTCATCAATTTTATATTATAGTAACCTCGCTGTCATAAAAGTGTTTTAACACTTATTTAAACGAACGAATCATATTATAAGTAGTATTGCTCTGTTTATATGCGACGGTTTATTATAAATATTATTTACTAGCGTACCCAGTCCGCTTTGCCGGGCTAGATTTTGCTTTATTAAATAATTGATTTCTCTCCGTTTTCATTCTCTTCTTTTCTCTTCTCGAGCGGGTCATTATCTACACCCACGTACACCCAACAATAGAATATCATCATAGTAAATAAAAGCTTTATTTGACAGTTTGCCAGTTCAAAAATAGGAGTGCTCCGATCGTCACCAAACTTTACAGGATTACTCGCCAGGTCAATCCGGAGATTCCCTGAAAGTTTCATTGAAATCGGTCCAGCCGTTTCGGAGCCTATCCGGAACATACCCACACACTTT
This sequence comes from Pararge aegeria, assembly GCF_905163445.1. Taxonomy (NCBI): domain Eukaryota; kingdom Metazoa; phylum Arthropoda; class Insecta; order Lepidoptera; family Nymphalidae; genus Pararge; species Pararge aegeria. The sequence goes on along the minus strand of NC_053187.1, from coordinate 13,794,745 downwards.
CTCTTTTTTATATATATAGAAGAATATTACTATACAAAAAGGTTAACAGCCACTAAAGTAGTAATGCAATAACGTTAGTTTATCTAAGTTACTTACCTCACTAGTTTGTACAGTGAAACCACACTTGGTAATCAATATCACCACACCCTTTCGTTGTTATAATTATTATTGCTCAATCGAGCGTTTTGAGTATAAATTAATTTCATGACATGCAAGAAGTAAATTACTGAACGTTAATTAGCATTGCAATGCAGTGAGCTAATATTTTAGATTTAACGTTAGAGAGAGCTTAATTAATAGGCAAAAATTTAAATGAGAAATGCATAATTTTTCATCAGCATATGTATATGGCGTGTTTTTATTTAAGCTTACACCAAACAAATCGTATTCTCAACTGTAAAAGGACTGCTCTCTGAAATTCGCAGAATTTTAATTTTTCCACTACTCGCAGTATTGCCCAAAAAACTAGGTACTTGCAATCTTATTGCATCATAACTAATAGAGGTCCATCGAAATCTGTTTCGTCTTTTCCCGGCTAAAAGTAGTCTAGATTTCATCTTGTAAAGACCTTTGCGGTGATAGCCTAGTGGTTAGGACTGCAACTTCACTTTCGAGGGAGCTGAGTTCATCACCCCACCATCCACCTCTAACTTTTCTAAGTTATGTGCATTTCAAGCAAATAAATGTCAATTGCTGAACGGAGAAGATAATCATCCTGCGGAAACCTGCGGGCCTGAGATTTCTCCGTAATGTTGTGAAAGGCGTGTGAAGTCCATTAATCTAAGTGTGCTATGGCCTATACTCTTCTCATTCTGGGAGGAGTCCTTTTGCCTGTAGTCCTGTTAATAATGACGATAATTAAAGTTTTCTATCTGTCTTCGCGAATCTCTTTAAAATCAATTCAACTGCAGAACAACGAAACACAGGGGGGCACGGCAGATAGAGGGAGACCAATATTCTAACAATCTAATCTGTGGTTTGGATACGCTTCAGCGAACATAATGTCCTTCCCACACCATATCGACTCGAGAAAAACTTAAAGCCAATTAAAGTTTTGAATTGAGAGCTTTATGTCATCACTATCTATAATAGTTATTTCTGTCGATTGTTTTTTTTTTGTTAGAACGCGATAATCTTGGGAAACTCTAGTCTTTTAAGTTATACCGATTATATGAGTAAAATATTAGTGACAGCTGAGTCAGTATTGAGTCAATATGATGTGCGAAGACAACAAGGTGTCCAAACCTTACTTGGCTTATTTTACGAACAAACACAACACGCGCTTATTATGTTTAAGTCCCGATTATTATTATTAACACGTTATTACAATATTCATCACCCGCCAACCCACATTGGATCAGCGTTTTAGGTATTTAGGTAGGCTGTAAACGTTTCTCTCATAATATTATAGGAGACCTTTGCCCAGCAATAAAACGTTAATCGCCTAATGATATACTATATCTTGGTTGTTTCGCTACCTTGTCAATTCTGTGCCTCTACTGCGCGGAAATTTTACGATCGCAGACGAAGTAGTACGTAATATAAATCGACGATTTATGAAAGTATTAGGTAGTCGTAATTATGTGGTGACTCCATAACACTGACTGAAATGTCTAGAAGCTTTTAAAAAAACACCAAATGGAGTTAGGTAAAATTAGAATGTACCTAAACCAACATCGCGTGATCACTGAAAGAAAATTGCCAATCGCTATGTAATCAGTGGATTTATGTCGAACTGTTCCTTTACACAAACATTTGATATGTTGTTAACATTATTCATATGAAATGTAAAAATAAATTTACTTAAACTCCGTTTTCAGGGTACGGATCCTAACGTGGTCGTTGTGTTTTCACTTCTTAGAAACAACTTATAATCATTAATGTAATGCTATCGAACTGAAAAATAGTATTTGAAAATGAATTGAAGTCTCCGAAAAGGGGCATTAACATAAAAAAAAACGTTTTATTTTATTAATATATTTCTATGTTATTAACTCTTATACGTTTTTATTAATTAAAAATACTTAATTATTTTTATATTTAATCCGAGACCGTACTATTTCAAAATGTTGTTTATGTAATCTCTGTGGCCTAAGTGAAACTATTTATAAATATATTTTTATTGTATCGCTGTTGATTACGAATAAATAAACAAATAAATAGCTGTTTTGTATATGCACGATTTAAAATACTTTTATTTCTTATTTCTTTTTAAGCCGATAAGAGTGCCAAATTGCATATATCTCTGTTTTGTCTACATTTGCGTTGTGTAAAATAAAACTATTTTCATGTTAGCTCGCTCCCATCTTAGAATGCATTATCACTTAGGTCTCACACTCACTCACATCAGGTGAGACTGCAGGCAAGGATATCTATCTTCTAGGTAAAAAAAATCCTAAAATCTAGTTAAGCACTAAACTCTTTTTCTGAGATTTTACTTAGCACTCTAGCCGAACGTTTAGGTTAAATGCCTTGTAGAAATCCCTAAGTATGTTCAAACCGATTAAATATATGACTCTTAACTGCCGTATTTAAAGTGCTTTTAACGCGTTCACCTAGTCTGCGGCATAAACTAACCATTAGGTGAGATCGCATTGAAGCGCAAACCATTATACTAAAGAAAAAGCTTTGATGACAATAAATTTATCATCATAATTTGGTTGCCTAGAAGTGATTGCTGTGTTGCGATAATGCTGCCAAATTGTACTCTCTATCTGTTTTTTTTATAGTAATAATTCTTTTTTTGTCGCACAGTCTGGACGAAGAGTTAAAATTTTTATCTTTGACACATGGGTTTGCTTCTGAGGTGTCGGACACATTAGGAGCTTCGTTATTTAATGATGTGGCTCACGACTGGTAAGAGTTCTGTTATAAGTTAGTCTTATTGAAGGCTCTATGAAAATATTTCTGAACAGGTCGAAATCTGAAAGGAACCTTAATATTTTGTACATAGTTAGTATATAATGTAAGGCTTGACAGCAAAACATTATATTCATGCAAAACATGATAACACAACATTTCATTCATTTACACAGTATGTACCTATATTATGAGTATTTATTCATAAAAATATTCATCAGCCCATCCGTCTTAGTACACATAATACAAGATACGCCACTTTAGGGCTAGATGGCGATGTGTGTATTGTCGTAGTATATTTATTTATTATTATTATTTCGCATGGAAATAGCTGGAGACAGGCATGGGATAAAATCAACCAGTCCATATAATAATATGAGAGCAATTATCAATTACATCTCTCTCTCTCTCCGACCCCTTGTCTTTAAGGCCTCTATTATACTATCATATATTATAGGGATCATACAAAACTACTATAGGATATAAGTTTATGAAACCCGTGTATCATAAAATATCTACATGATAAACCGTGAAAGCTTAGTGGTTAGGACTTCTGTTTCAATTTCGGAGGACCGAGTTCTAGCATGCATCTCTAAAAATTAAAATATCTCTTGCTTTAACGGTAAAGGAAAACATCGTGAGGAAATGCATGCCTAAGAGTTCTCCATAATGTTCTCAAAGGCGCTCAAAGTCCACCAATCCGCACTTGGTTAGCGCGGTGGACGAAGGCCTAATCCTTTCTTATTATGGCAGGAGACCCGTGCCCTGTAGTGGGCCGATAATGGGTTGATATGGTGAAGTTAATATTTTCTTAAATGGTAGTTATAGGATCCTATTCGACAGCATGCTTACAAGTGGGATCAGAAAGCATTTTGATTTTTTGATTAATTGTTAGACCAAGCAGATGGCCCTTTTGATCTTAAATGGAAAACGGTCGCCTATAAACAAACCAACGCTTTGCAGGGCATGCAATAAGAACATCTACAAATTGCCGCCTTTAGTCCAATAAACCTGAGGCGCAATTGCTAAGCCTCATGTGCAATTACATCGGCCACTTCCCTTATGACCTGAACAGCAATGCTGCTTAACAGCATATTAGCATAATAACCTGTTCTTTAATAACAATAAAAGTGTATGCCGTTATTAGGTCACTCATTCCTCATAATCCCACTACCGAGCACAAAGTCGCACTCTTACGGAATTTAGGGATGTAAAGCAGTAATTTTTTTTATATTTGGGCCACGTACTCAAATTAGTTCACGTTTATCTTTTATTTTTTTTATTTTTTTTTTCTATTTATTCACTTCAATCGATTGGACTGGAAGGTGTCCGACAGCCATTCAGTCATGACAAAGTCTTTTTTATCATTGATGTAAACTACGATCTAAATTCCAACCAAAAGGGAATTTTATCACAAAATATAAAAAAAACTCCCACATCGTGATTGCCACAATAGACTCGTTCGGCTGATTGCGCAATCCAATTCCTCGTACGGTGTCATCCTATATCAAGCGTCAATAGCATCCGCATTCAGATCTATTCAAATCAGGAAACACATTTTGTTACATGATTTTAATATTGAATATTACGGTAATATTATTTTGTTCCGAGAGTCAGCAAGCAGTTTTAAGGGGTGCTTGAAACAAGCTGAATGTTTGTAAGATGGTTCTTCTCGGTTATTCGAATGTGGCCACCTAAAAATGTTGTAAAGTCTACATTTCCTGCGGATGCTGCGGTGTCAAGAGTATATTGCCGTACAGATCCTCTTGCTTTTGGCAAATTAAACTTGACTTACGATTTTTAGGTAGAACTGCCAGAAGCTTTGTGTCAGTTTGCAAAGTGTAAAACGTTTGCTGCAGGTAAAGGTGTTCATCTTTACTAAAAAAGTCGCAATCACCGTAAGACCTTAATGTCCCACTTCGGGCTAAAGGACTTAACTCTATCTTCTGCTAAGCTTTCTGTCTGCTAAGCTAAGCTAAGCTAACTAAGCTGTCAAATCCGTTCTTGAAAGATCACTAACCTGTCAGTTCCGGTTTAACGTGCCCTTCTAGGCACAGGGTCGGATAGAACCAATTTCCACTTGATACTACGAATTTCTCTATCGAAAATATCAATACACAATATAAATTATTAACCGTACCTATCCAGGAATTTCTAGCCGAAGATACTAATTGTATATACGAACGAGGCAGTTAAGTAATTGAAAAAAAATATACATCAATCAAAAATAAATATCTAACTTTAGCTACCATCGGCAAGGTTTACTCAAATAAAACTAAGAACTGCCTTATCAAATTTAGTTTTTTATGAAGCACCCCCTTGGATTGTCTACGCCATCTTGGGCTATTTGTCATAATGTTCAAAAGAAGATGGAATAATTTGATACTCTAATTCCTTCAAAGGGTGCGCAAACAGTTTTGTTTAGTGAGTAAATGGGTGAATGGTTATTTTACAGACAGCAACAAACAAAATGAAGGAATTTTCGATGTAGCTGTACATAAGATAATGAAACAATTAGTTTGTATTCACAGCTTCCCCGGTTTGTATAAAATAACACGGGTGATGTGTTATTTTCGTTTTTATTTATCACCTCCTCTTAAAAAAGCAATTAATTTTGGTGTTTGGGTATTACGTTGTGTTGTGTTCTGTTTTTGCAATATTTTCAATTAAAATTTTCTGCGATGAGATTGGTTCTGCTCCATAAAAATAAAATTGCAAAAGGGTCACCATCGCGAGTTCCATAGATTGCAGTAGAGTATAGTTGTCGTTGTTTATTGTCAAAGTCAAAGTCAAATATTTCTTTATTTAAATAGGCGCCTATATGGCACTTTCACATGACAAACACATGTAAAGTGCCATCTATGAGATGAAAAGATGAGTACATGTAAAATATGTACATAGAAGTGAGATGATGGAGATACCTTATTTCGTAAATTTAAAAGTAAAGCCACGAGGGTGAAGCGCCTAACAAACTTAGACGGATGTTTTTTTGTCATCACCATATCACATTGTCATTCACAGAAATTCTGTCCCAGTCGACGGAAAAATAAACGCACAGCCTGCAAATAATGACAGGCTGAGAAGTAGACGTGCCGCGTCTCCCTGGTGCATTCGGCAGCGACCAGGCATTCGACGCGGGCAAATGCTAGTATAAACAACGAGTAAATAAAAACCGACGGTATATTTCACAGACAGGTACATTATGTACTGTCCTAAAACCTCATAGTTTTTGAGTAAACCATTGCCATAGTTTTTACTGAAAGAAATCAGATACAGCTCTAACATGACATGCACACTAAAATCATGTGACTCCTTTCGCTTTATTAGATACACGTCGCGTAGGTAGGAACTATGCACGTCTTTTATCTTCTATACCCTATTGTCATAAGTAAACACTTAGAATGTATTGGATTTCTTTATAGGGAAAAATAAATATGATTTTTTTGATTTAATATATTTACGATTTAGTATATTTACAAGGTGATTCTTTATTAAAAATACTGACATATCCTTCAATATTATTTCGACACGTTGTATATAGAATACCCGAATAAATAGATTGAAATCTACACAAGTGCGTGAACTTTTTCTTTTCGTTTAAATAGTACTTGAAATACTAGTAGTAATTTGTTTAAGTTACGAAGAGTCCGAATGCAGCATGCCAGAAATTTAATTTCAAGTTTCCGAGGTACCTAATATGCGTTTCGGAGATGCAAACTGAATTAAGCGACGGGGTGTAGTTTGTAACGTCTCAGGTGGTTGGTGGCATCACCGCAAAGGTGAACAATGCCTATTAGCATTTATATTAACCCTTAAGAAAACAGGAATCAAGGTAAATTAGATTAAAGCGCCATTGTGCCCATAAATATTCCTCACTCTAATAAACTCGCAAGGAGAATAAATCTTTCGTTTATACACTGGACTTAAAGGAAATTTCCGCTTTCAATTATAACACTAATCATTTGAATAAATGAGGTAGGTGAAACAGCGTAATCAATAGATTGCGTTCGTAAACCAAATAAGGGTTTTCATTTTCCTTTTATAAATGCGAATCTTGATCATTATTGCTAGTATCATTATCATCATAAGTTTAGTAACGACGGATTGCTGGGTACAGACCTCGGTTCTCACATGAGAAATGGTTTTAGAACAAAGACCTACGACGCAACTCGCAACGCGAGTTAGATGGTTGATTTTAACAATTATTATTATATATTGGAGCAGCTTAGCATGCTAACCGAAGTACTTGGATGGACACCGCCAATTTTGTGGGCATGCCTGACACCTGACATTTAAAAAAAAAATCGAATAAACGATCAGGGAATTAATTTATTTATTCAATTACAAGTCCATTACAATGTCATATAGATTGCATAATTATTATATTTTTCAAAAAAGAATGTCAATCTAATGTTTACATTTGAAATGGAACCCTATGAGGGCGCTGTAACCAGATTGAGAGGCGGTTATTGTCAATATTAAATATTCTCATGTAGGAAGTCGTTTATTTTATAATAAGCCTACGGACGGGAGTTCGTAATCTGTAGTTGAAGTTAAGAGTTACCTGCCTGCTTATCAGCATTGGAACAGTGTGGTGGGTCAATGCTTTAATTCCCACAGCCTGTGTCTAGCAGGGGGCATTAATAGACTGAGGATGGAGTTACAGTACGAAAACTAAGTCGTAACCTGCAGTGAAGCGACGTGGAACTGGCACTGTGTGACACTGTGTCTCTCTTTAATAAGATACAGATAAGATTGTCTTGGAGGAGGCTATGGGCTTCATTAGTTACCCTAACGACAAATATGTGCTGCCAAGTACGATGCCAAGTAGAAACCGATTAGGGGTATCGGTTTAATACAACTGCCATATCCATAACAGTTAAGCCCGCTACAATTTTAGAATACATCGTCATTTACCACTGAAATTGCAGTCAAAGGCTAACTCGAGAGAATAGAATTGTGTAGCCCTGTAAATGCCGAGCATCATTCTAAGTTGCCGATAACACACACACACACACACACACACACACACACACACACACACACACACACACACACACACATACTCACACTCACACTGAATGTTTTATTTGCATTTAAAATAAATATATATTATTTAAATAAATTGAAATAAAAATGTGTTTTGTAACGGAAGAGCGAGATCTTCTGTCCCAGGTTTTTGCTATTGTTATATGTGAACAAATAAATTTTCATTTCATTCTCTATACTTATGTCATTGCACATAAAACGTTGTAAGAAGGCAATTAAGCATAGTGATATTACTGCTCCGTTCTTAAACTTCATCATGACTTACCACCAGCTGAGACTCATGCCAAGAGCTAGCATTTGCCAAGATGTATGCCAAGCGGCCGATAAAATACTTCCTAAGAGTTTTAATAACTTACACACGGAATCACTGAGTTGTTTCTTTCCAAAACGTATCCACTCCTTGTCACCTGAGAAGGCAATTAAGCTAAGTGTTATCTTTCAGGAACGCTTATTTACCCATTTCGTATTCTTCTTGTCTTTGGATTTCAAATAATGAAACGCAAATGGTGCACGTTCGCACACTGTATCGACTCAAATTATAGGATTGTGGGCTATCCTCCACCCTAATAATAATGTTTGTTTGCTGAACAGTTCGTGTTTCTAGTTTGCTGCAATGCGTTAATATCTTGGAGCACAAGATGGATTTCAAAATTTAAATTTGACGAAACCTTATTACGTTAGTGTTAGACAATTTTAAATTTCATCTCAAATGAGCACTGATGTAATATGAAATGGATTTCGGGTCAGCGCTAAAAACGTCCGTACTAAAAGGGTATGACAATGCAAAAACGGTATGAATTTCGCGTCAGCATATATTTGTTCGACTAACAGATTACACGTACAAAATGGGATACTGCATGGTAAAAACATGCAAAGATGATCGCGTATTTTCTTCCAGGAAGTAAACAATTTATCATTTTAAACTATTGTTTTGCTTAGAAACAGAGTATTTTATTTAAATATGCATAAAATCTGAATAAAGATCACGAAACAAATAAGCAAAAAATTATACATCTGTCCTTTTCGTACGCGTTGCGCTGCATAAACAAAACGACGAACAAAGAGGATTTTGATGAGCAATCGAACGATTTGAAAAAAAGTAAAGTCGATTCGATTATTATATATAAAAATTGTTGTGATTTTCTTAGTTCCTTTATTTTGTTTTCTATTTTTATGGCCAGGCATGTTTAATTTAATAGACCCTCCGTCCGTTTCATATAACGTCAATGCAAATGACGTTAAATATGAGCTGAAAGTCTTCAAAGTTCATAATTTTTCTATTTATTAAAATCAAATTGGTATTTAGGTTGTCACTTAAAATAGAAAATAAAATGTTTCTGGATTTATAGAGAGAGATTTATGGAGAATAGCAGAACACAGTTTGTACTAGAAAAATATTAGAAGTTATACGCGGTCGCGGTAAAGTTGCGGGGTACCGCTTATCATATACAGAAACGCCGTAATAAACGTAGCGTAATACCGGAATAGTTACGCAAGTTTTGTCACACTTAAACTGATAGAACCTTGCTAATGCCAGAACTTAACAAATACCGCGTATCTACATCAACGCTTACGGTTTAAGTATTGACTGAAGTGTACGACGCGAGCTCTAATCGTCGTATACTACTGGTTTAGAAAGCTTGCTATATGACACAACATTTCAGTAGAGTCGGAGTTGAGTCAATATGCGAAGGGCATTAAAATGATAGCATGGAAGTAGGGCCAGCTACGTCTTACCTATGAATGTTAAAAAAATCGATAAAACGTTGAACCGAGTATTTATAGTTTTCCAGTAAAAATACCATGGAATTTCACGTTTAGCAGCACGGAATACCTAGTTTTCCATGCAACTAAACGTTTAGAATACACGGTAACATGTTTTCATTAAAGCAACGCGTATTTTTTTATCCTAAAATAGAAGAAGGTCGCGTTAGTTTTACAATAGTTATACACAGTTAAAGGTTAAAAAAAATTCGAAGGTGATAAACTTTTCCACTGATAGTCTTTAACTTGATAGCGTATTCAAAAACCTGATCTTATAAAATACCAGTGCAATTCAAATAACTGCACCAGAATCGACTCAGTTCAATCAAACTATCATTAGTTAAGGTAATCATAAACGTATTAAATAAATATAAACACTGGTTAAACTTACCGTATATCAACCTTGTTGCCTAAAGGCGTAAAACATATTATTTCAAGCTTGCCTGAAAATTATGCCTACGAAACGCAAATAATTGCATTCAAATCGGTTATCCGTTTTTACACACACAGGCAGACTCATAAAACTTTCTAATATCATACATCAAGTCATAGTAAAACATTTTTAATCAGTTGTTAAAAGAACAAGACTACTACTAGGTATTATTCGCTTGAAATATGACTGTTTACAACGTCTAACCGAATTACGAAATACTGTTGAAGGCTGCATAAGTATATTGCATAAAGAATCACCCTGTAAAAATATTAAATCAAAAGAAGCATATTTATTTTTAAATACAAAGTAATTCAAAACATTTTAAATTTTGACCTATGACAACCCTATTGAAGATAAATGACCGACACGTGCATAATACCTTCGCTACGCGAGTCATACCTAATAAAGTGTCCACGAGTCACTTGATTTTATTTCAGCATGTGATGTTAAACTGTATCTAATTTATTTCGGTAATAATTATGGCAATGGTTTTCTCAAAACTAGTAGCGTTTCGGATTCACACACACACACGGATAAGTCTCAGAGACAGTAAATAATGTACGTAAAGCCTCTGAAGTATTATTTCGGTTTTCATTTAGGTACACGTTGTATAGTAAATGAAATGTACCTACTCTTGAAATGTACTCATACGGTACAAGACATATTACGTATTACATAGACGTCGGCAACAAACAATTATACCATTCAAAAGTGAAATGAAGCGAAATATAACAGGATATTAAATCACTTTGTATTTGATTGTGTAACTTTCATATGATGGGCAGGTTGATAATAATTCCATTAAATTCATACTTCGGCGGAATCAAATCAGGGTAAAAATTTGCTCGGTGATTTTCTGTGAAAATATAATCCATATAATCTCATCAAGAATGCTTGAGTACCCGACTCAACATTCTATTGTAACGTAACATATAAATATGGTTAATCTGGAGGAAATTTTACTAGCTCTTTTACTATGATTTCCATTTGGCATTTTTATATTGGTAGAGGGCAATACAGATTTTCTGCGATTAATTATTTACGGCATTAAATATCAAATTCAATGCCGTAAATTGAATATATCTGTGGTAGGTACATATCCTAAGGGTCAACAATGCCAATGGTCAATATTCATTGGCTGAACCAGATACTTTTATTTCAACAGCTTTGTTCGGAACTCACTTACCAGGGCTAAAAATATCCTTACATGTCCCAAGGATACCTTATCCGCTAGCTCTATCTCTGCAAAACTTTGGTGACATTAGTTTTTCTGTTTTCAGGCTACACCAAAAAAAAATCCCGCGGAAATGGACCCCGGGAGATTTAAAAGGAATGTCCGCCTCCAAGCGGCATGCTACGTCTGTACCAAACTGTATCAAAATATTATGTTCTGCGGTTTAGCCGAACGTAAGTTAAAATAAGTTAATAAGTTGGGGAGTAAGGGGAAGAGTGACGATAACACTTAGTCAACCCCAAATGTCAACCTCACCTGCTCGTGGTGCTCCCTGCTAGACAACAGACGAGGCTCTGGCGACCGATCAGTGGCGGGATATCCATACTCCCGTCCGGGAAACTGGATGGAAGAGGCTGCAGTGGCCTTGGAGCTATAAATAACTCCTAAAATATCTGGTGCAGAAGGCAACGGGAAACCACTGCACTATGTTCCCAAGAGAGAAATGGTAGATCGAGACTCAATGGTGATTTTGTCGGACGATCCGGCTAACGCCCGGCGCCACCTACCCGGGATAGGTGGTGTGAAATATGCTACCGGCCACGTAGGTGTGACTCACCAGGCACCACATGGAAATTATGCACCTGGTGCAGATAGCTCTGATAAGATCCTAGCCAGACACCCACAACGCATTGGAACATGGAATGTCCGGGGTCTTAATCAAGATGGAAAGCTACAAATCATAGAAAGAGAAATGAAGAGGAAGGGAATACATCTGCTTGGCTTAAGCGAGACTAAATGGAAAAAATCTGGCCATTTCGTATCCGATCTGGGAAACAAAATATACTTCTCGGGGCCTGAAAAATAAACAAATAAACAAAACAAAAATACACTAAATAACACTTCATACACATCATCATAGCCGTGCCGCATATTACAATCTTTTATTTAAAAGCTGTCTGTAATTATTTATAGAGCATTTTGTGACATGGTCCATCAATTATTAATAGGTATAAAACAACCTAATCTAAATAATGCTCTGGAAATATTGCAAGCATATATTATGTAAGACTTAAATGAGATGACAATGCGAAATTGTTATGTCAAAGAGCTTCTATGGAATTACATGTAATATTTCTACTTTTTTGATTGTTAATTTTGTGACAGGTATTGTAACAGAAATTTTTAAGATGTGGAACCAAAAGTTTTTGTTTATATTCAAGTCGACTGAGCAAATCCTATTACGCCAGTAGAGACGAGAACACAACTTTTCCAAATAGAACATTTTTCGAAACACAAATTTTCCATAACAATGTGCTTTGAAAAGTTTTCGGTTAATGAAATTACCTTTGTAACTTTTATAAAAAATAATATAAATGTTCCAGACTCTGTTTTAGACAGTATCCGTGAGATTAGGCACGTTGCCTGCACAAATGGAACATTGTGTTAAGTGAAAAAGGAATATTGAAAAGGCATTCCATTTTATGGATGGCTAAACTAAATGCGTTTCCTTTTTCAACATAGAACTATCGTGCAATGCAATTTTGTGAATTGACTAATGAATCTCTGTCAATTATCAGTAGGTACCTACCCGTTATAGGTCACCTGCTGATTGCTATGTGCTAGCTATGCCCATTTCATCGAGCAGTGTAAAGAAAGAGGCGTTATTTTTTACCTACTAAAATCTAAGATGGCAGCGAACTAACTTGTTGGTGTAAGGGGTATGGCAGATATATTAAACCCATATCTCGTACCGCTTTTTACGCGCCATCCAAAAAATTAAAAACACAGAATCCTCATTCAGCCACTATGGCATGCATTGTGGCCAAAAAGTGAGAAAACACCCGTGATGTTTTCTCTTACATCACAGTAGTATTCCAATTTTGTTTGTTTGCTAGCTCACTAACTTTTCCCATTTTCCTCATTTAATGCGAAACGTTTAGAATATTAGAGTTTTTAACTCTCTAATTACTGTCAACTGCTAAATGAATTAAGTGAATAACCGCCTGTTCGGGAAACGCTACTAAAGTGGAGTGGTTTTGATTCTTCAATATTACTCGTGAACGCGGATTCTTTATGTTCTTAATTCTGTGGCGGCATTATACCGGAATCTTTGCTGGTTAGGAACTAACCACGGCCAAAGCCTCCCCAAACCAAGAAAATTCAGGTTTTATAAATTCCCAAATTGCCCCTGTTAAAATGCAGACGAAATTGTCGGCAAAAAACATAAACAGAATAAATATCATGTAGGGCTTACCTTTTTGTACTCATCGGCTTTACCTTATTAACTCACGTAAGCCAATACACATAACATGATTGAGGCGAGCAATTAAGTAATAACACTTCATTGTTCAAAGGGATTCATTAGTAGCTGACAAAGTACTAGCTAAATTAAACGTAATCGCTGTGCCTCTGTAACTAATGTAGGAAGTTCAACAATGCTATAATAGCGTATAAATATTCAATTAATTTCTTAAATAAAGGAAATTAACTACTAAAATACAAGTTGACTAAAAAGTAAATAGCTGATATCAAAGAATAAACATTTTCTACAACTTTTCACGTCTGTGCCAAGTAAAACATTATTTTCTTGCTACTAATTATCAACTAAATAAAAGTATTTTAACGTTTTAATTAACTTGAAACAAAATCATATTGAAGTAGTTTTATTTTTTCTATCAAAAGAAATATTATTTTTAGTAAATCTAAACAGCAGATTCTAAATTTAGTTATGAAACGGAAAATGATAACCTTTAGAAAACCGAGAACTTTTATTATGAAAATTAAACTTAATTTGTGGAAACTCCGCGAAAAAGAGTATAGCAAATTAAGTTTCATTTTCATAATATATCATGGATTTCCGCAAAGTAACGCCTGCTTCTATCCAATATTTGAGAACTTTTATAGACCTAGAGAATGAAGAAATATATCGAAGAAGTCGAAATCGATGTCTTACTTCATTCTCTATATAACAATGGTGTCAATTGTGTTGGACATAAACCTTTTAAACTAAACTGATTTGATAAATCCAATAGTGCTATCCTTTTCTACAAAGAACACAGTGAATAGAGAAGATATGAGATTTTTTTTAAACACGTTTTAAAATTGTTTACCAAAATAGTGAAAGAAGCTTTTCTAATTTTCTGCTCTTAATTATCGGTCGAAAACGTTACTCTGTTGGTGGTTAAGGCGTGCGTAAGTTTTTTCTGTCAATAATTTATTGCTTACCATATTGATTGGTGGGCATGACCGTGTGGCTAATATTAACCGCAGACCAGTCTACAAGTATATCAAAAATTCATAAATTAACACACGATATAATTACTATGGCGTTCAGTAATAAACCCGAATCATATAATTATTTTCCTGTTCTTTTCCAAACTGAAGAGCCTTTATAATGAGCTCTTCGATTTGACGACCTCTTTGGCATTTCCCTTAACTGCTTAAGATTATTTTAGAATTTAATTCCATGGTTAAATCAGAAAAATTAAACGAGTTATTAAACAACTTCAGTATTTGATTCATGTAACTTCACTGTGTAGGTGCGTATAAAGGTAATGTTTATAGATATACATAAAAACAATATAAAAATTATTCTAATCATTCGAATGCAAGATCTGAAAATGACAGATTATCATTATCATTAATTATGCATTTATTCTAATGGTTACTGATACGGTATCTATTTACTTATTTTAACCCTTTTTGTACCTCTGGTGATTATCAAATTATCACCAGAGCCCAGTGGCGTGCATAGAGGGTATGCACAGGGTATGCAGATGATATAAAATGAAGAAAATCTCCAGTATGAGTTATAAAAAACTTAAGGATAGACATAACTCTGACAAAGTTATAAAAAGCCTACCCTTAAGTATTTTGAACTCGTACTGGAGATTTCCTTCCTTTTATATCGTCTGCATACCCTGTGCATACCCTCTATGCACGCCATTTACCAGAGGTACAAAAATCTTTTACTCAAAAGTATTGTTCTGTTGTCGGACACGTACCTACATAGCTCTGCGAGAGTTGCGAAGAGTGACCCTTAGCAAGGTGGACCTTTAGACTTTAGGGTCTCTAATTGCTAGAATAAGGACCCTGGAAACGGCAGTAAGCATCGGTACCGTCACTAGTTGGACAGATGACATAATACCACACTAGGCACAAGCAGCACATAACAGAAAGTCGAATTTAACATATACATTTCCAGTAGCGGACGTCCTTTCATGCCTTTTCTCATAGTAGTTACACGTGCAATAATAAACTGTCACGTTATACTAACGACAGCTGGAGTAGTAAAATGGGAAGTTCTTTTTACCCGGTTTACTGCTAGTAGTAACACCGAGAATAGGTAAAAAAAATTCGTTATACTAATGTGTTGGAGGAGTTTAAGTAATGAGGATATAAACAGTCGACTTACAAGAAATGGTCATAAATTAGTGACATCTGCATATCGTCTGCGAAAGACAGAAGTCATTTTTGGGATTGAGTATACGCTTTATATAAATGATTCCTAAGGTAATTTTGGACCTACCAATGCATAGGTTTAAAGAATGCGTTAAAACACATTTATTACAGCGAGTTTATTATACAATTGATGAATTTCTTAATGACAAGGTTGCTTTGAAGCATCCGGCTCCGCTTTCATCTCTCACAAGATGTAAAAATGAATGTTAAAATGTAAATTGTTGATATTGGAAAAGAGCAACTACTGAGTTTCTTGCCGGATGCTTCTCGGTAGAATCTGCCTTCCAAACCGGTGGTAGAGTCACTACACACAGACAGGCTTGACGTTTCAAAAGTGCTTATATTAGGCCTACTTGAAATAAATGAATTATATAATAAATGATTTTTTTGAATAATGGTGAAATACACTTTTCTTAGCTTTAAACTGCACTTTAATTTTCACTTAGAGTAATGCTTTAGATAGTTAAATATCCTATTAATACTTTACGAAGTAGGTCTTACCTACATTACGAGAACCTCTAAGTGCCGTTTAATACTTTTGAAATTACTTTCCAAGTTCTTTACCTATCAAAAAACTTATTTCCAAACGACCTTATTTTTATATTCTGTGGTAAAATATTCTGATCAAATAAGATAACGTAATGTTAAATGAAATAAAATGAAAATGACGTAATTCGTAATAACGTAATGAGATAAAATGAAATGATGTATCACTATGATGAATATGACAGATGAATATGAATATATAACTACATAGTACAAACCAAAGTCGCTTCCCACTGTCTGTCTGTCGCTATATATGCTTAGATCTTTAAAACTCATGCATAATATATTAGAGAAACATTGATAATTACAGAGGTTTCTAATGAGATATCGTAAATAAACACATTTTTTGCGCTTAAATTGCAAACGCTTGCTTGAACCCTACGAGATAGATCAAAATAATGTTATCCGGTATTGTACAAATAAAAAAGTTCTACAAAAATGTCCGCGGTGGTATATACTTAGCACCGAAGTATAATCCACAGTAACCATTTTTGTCTTTTGCATTTTACTAAAAAAAATATAAATTTTTTACAGAACTATTTTAACAATACAGTATTATTCCTCATCCTTTTAAACAGGCTAGATACGTTGTGCATTTTGTGTGGATCAAAATTGTCCTTCACAGCATATCATTAAAATGAATATCTTAGAGGATATTCAAAATTATATTAAAAAGCAGGGAGAGAGCTGGTAGCTGGAGCGACATTCAAGCTTCCGAAAAACAAATTTAAATTGCATACACACTTACATACATAGCACCCGGTTGAAGCCGGTGCGAGTCACTAATACAATATAATCGTAGACTACAGTAATTTAGTTATTAATTATTGTTAACGTCCTAACTTAAAAAAAAATAAAGTTCATTAAAGTTAATATATGTATACAACCATTTCGATATCTAACTAATTCGGTTTTCTATTTCGACTGGGAAATCAGCAATAGGTGCATATTTTACGATCACAGTTAGCGGTTTGCAGTTTCCGATGCGTCCGCAAAGTAATTTTACTTCAAGTTTACATCTGCAATGTTACTTGGTGGTAAATGATGATGCAGGTCAGGATATAAATAAATATACTACGACAATACACACATCGCCATCTAGCCCCAAAGTAAGCGTAGCTTGTGATATGAGTAGTAAGGTAGGTGATGAATATTTTTTTATTGATATAATACAAATAAATACTGATAATAAACAGATAAACACCCAGACACTGAAAAACATTTATGTTCATCACACAAACATTTCCAGTTGTGGGAATCGAACCCACAACCTTGGACTCCGAAAGCAGGGTCGCTGTCCACTGCTTCACTCGGCCGTCAAAGAGATGATAGCAGGCTAACCTGTTTGGGTTATGCCAGTTATATTAAACCCCTAATCAACTTCTAAGCGGCATCCTATCCTCATCACCATTACATTGCAGTACTGGACTAAAGGCCTTTCTCAAATGGAAATTTGCGCATAATCGCAACGCTGGGCAGGCGGTTTGGTGATCTCAGTAGATGGTAGTAGTAGCACAGAGGACGGTGCTGCCCGCTCTCCGTTATATTCCTTTAGCCACCTCGTACGAATTTGGTTATTATTAAGATATATTAAATATACTTAGTAGTTATCATGAAGTATATTGTACCTTTATTATAATAATAATAATAAATAAATATACTACGACAATACTCACATTGCCATCTAGCCTCAAAGTAAGCGAAGCTTGTGTTATGGGTACAACGATGACTGATGTATATTTTTATGAATAATATACATAAAATACTTATAATATACAGATAAACACCCAGACACTGAAAAACATTCATGTTCATCACACAAACAATTTCCAGTCGTGGGAATCGAACCCACGGCCTTTGGCTGTGAAAGCAGGGTCGCTGCAAACTGCGCCAATGGACCGTCAAAATTTGTTATTTGACCTATACCACATTTAATTCATCTTACTCACATCCCGGGGTAGCTGGAAGAGATCTCTTATAGAGATGAGCTTTCCTTTGTACACGTCATGTATCTTATGTTCGCAATCACAATTTATGGTACATAAATAATAAATAAATAAAATAAATAAGGGTCACGCCACACTGCATCCTATGGAGACGTTAAATAGCTTGGCAGTGCGGCTTTTCCGGAAAGGAACTATTCACAGTCATAGCTGAACCAATCCGGACCAATAATAAATCCTAATCGGGACCTCCAAGTTATAAGACTCAGCCACTGCGTCACAGAGGTCGAAAAGTGATTATTGAATCAAATAACTATTTACCTAGTATTTTTACGCTTCATTTGTAAGTTTTTAAAAGGACCCAGCACTTGCCAAAAATCTGTCAAGTTTAACACAATCTTGTTTGTAGCTGTTTGTCATCATCATCATCGTCAAGCCAATACCGGCCCACTTCGGGGCACGGGTCACAATGAGAAGAGTTTAAGGCGTCGCGTCGGTCGTTGGACTTTACACGCCTTCGAAAACATTATGCAGGTTTCCCCACGATATTTTCCTTCACCGTTAAATCAAGCCATATTGAATTGCCTAAAATGCACATAACTTGGAAAAGTTAGAGGTGCGCGCCGGGGTTCGAATTCAGCTTCCACGAAAGTGAAGACCTTAACACTAGGCTATCACCGCTGCAACTTTTATAACTGTGCATATACTGATTCATTTAAATTTACAGGTAACGCAACTTTCTTACGGCACTTAAAAAAATTAATTAGTTCCCTTTTATAATAAATTCAGCTGAGAAGAATGCAATTTGCTTTAAAATTCAAAGTCCTGTGCTAACGAGTGGTAAAATACTTTACTCTGTGCGGTAAAAACTGTTACAGGATGTTTTTTGGTTTTATGACGTAACAGTAACTCCATAATCGCTTAAGGGTTATTTGAAAACTTTATGTAATAGGTTTATTGTCGTGTAAATACCGTCTCTAAGGTCTACTAAGCTTGCAATAAAAATTATCACTGAGAGGGTAATAATAATTTTATTTTAGTTCCTCTTTTAACTTACTTCTGTTTCATTTTTTTGCTATATAATCATCATCAAGAGCTAATAACAGTCCCCTACTGTACCAAGGGCCTCTCCCAAAGAAAGGCTTTTCCCATAATCATCACGTTGGGCAGTCGGCTTGGTGAACGTAGTAGATTGTATTAGTTTCGGTACATAAGACGCATTTAGGTTAATAATTACAAGTAAATGGGCCAATAAGACAGGGATGCGTACTGACGAGAAGTGTGAAATGAGGAAACCGGACCCGGAGAAGAATATGTATATATTACTGTCTGATTGTGACCTGATAACCTTAAAATCATGGAACTGATTTTCAGGTACGGAGATATGCGCTTCCGGTATTTCTTTTAATTTTAGGGCATATTAAAAATGTATCGCGAAGTCCCGAGCAACAGCTAGTTTAACATAAAACAAAGTTTTCAAAGCTCCGCATTATGCACTGCAAACAATTATTTATTTCACACGATACAAAGCTCATATTTCGATGTTATAATTTGAGTCAAGTCGGTCTTGAGCTGATAGGTTTTCGAGACCAATTGCTGGCGCTTTGTATTTGATTATCTGTTAGTAAGAAGGCCACAGTAAATTATTTTAAAAGATTTTGTTAATTTCTTTGTGTAAGAATATTTTAACGAGCTCAATTCAGCGCAACGTAATAAAATGACTTTCTTCTTAAGATAAAAGGCTCTCATTAGCGTTATTGAAGCTTTATTATATAACACTTAAAATTAAAAAAGGGAAATATTGCAGTTTATAAATGAGGTGTGTAAAAAGAACGCCTGCTTTTTACTCTACTGGGATTTGAGCGATTGCAAGCAAATGCTGTTCGAAAAGTTTAATTTTTTCTCGTATGCTCGTTGGTTACATTACACCCGCAAGTTTTTTGCAATCTTATACTAAGAAGAATGTGTACGACATCACCATCTTCATCATAATAATCACTATAACTACCCATTCAAAGCCCATAGTGCACAATACGATCGTACAAAATAGCTAAATTCATTTCTGCTATAGCTGTTCTTTTCTCTAGGTCATACCAAAGATGAGTGTCACTACTAGCTGTAAAACGTTCAACGAAGCAGGTATTCGATACAGCGCGCGGTACACTCCTATCTATTGATACCTATAATCTATACTTATAATAAAACTGTAACTGGAAGATTTCTTTACATTTAATATATTTTGAAAATTTTGACCGGAGGATGCTTTATAATCGATACTGAGTCCAAAACAGATTTTTATTGATTTTTGTCTGTCTTTCTGTATGTCTGACTATCTGTCCGGGCATCACGTGAAAACTACTGAACGGATTCAAATAAAATTTGGTATAGTGGTAGCTGATATTCCGGGTCAACATTTAGGCTACTTTTTATCCCGATAAACAATAAGCTTCTCCAGGGAAATCAGATGAAAATTTTTATCAATTTTACTTCATAGCTCCGTTAAATTTGAACCGATTTTAATAATTATTTTTTTAAGTGTAGGTATACTATCAAGCATGTATTGTGTCATTTTAATGAAGATCTGATAACTTTTGTCGGAAATAAAGGACATACCTCTTCACAGATAACAAGACAGAGCAAGTCGCAAGGCATGTGGGACAGCGATCGAATGCATGCGTATCATCCTATAATATTTTAGATGCGAAAGTTTGTGAGGATAGATATATGGATGAATATAGTTTGGAAATAAAACTGGACCTGGTAGATGGCCGTGCAATTAGTATCTAGGTTTTTTAAACATATTAAAACCTGTAATAACCTATTTGGTGCAGACGAAGTTGCGCGGGTCAGCTAGTACTACTTATGATAGGCTTATCCACTAATGATTACGGCTTGGGGATCAAGCAGGCGTTATTCTGCATCCTAAATGCGTTGTAATTCAAATTTAAAAATCTTATGCGTTTCGTTTATTTTAAAATTTTGGATTTATGAATTCAGTGAACATAAAACGTTGAGATTCTAGACAGTTAACTTGGCTAAACCTTCTTATCTTCGTCTACATTTATCATGGCTTCATATTTCTGCGATTTAATTTATTTAATTTATTTAATTTAGTGCTCTTTCGTGCTAAGAACGTCCCAGAGATATTCGTCTAAAGAAGCATAAACTATGAAAGGGAAAAAAAGCATAGTTAAATTACGTTGCTAAAGAATTTGTTTGGATTTTTACACTATTGTCTTTTATAACTACAAGCGGCACAAAGAAGTGGCTCCCAAGACGTACATTGTAGACATTATTTACTTAATTAAATTCGCTTGTATTCTATTTTATTAACAGAACTTAATATTCTTCTGTTTATTTATTAATAGTTACTCTTACAATTTTCATCAGCTGTCTGAATGTTTTATACTCATCATCATCATCATCCCATTCCCAAATTCCACTACAAGGCCCACTACTAACTAATCTGATATATGTGTGTTTTATGCAAATACAATATCACTTGCTTCAACCGTGAAAGGAAACGTCGTAAGAAAACCTGGATGCCTAAGAGTTCTCTATTATGTCCTCAGAGGCGTGTGGAGCCCACCAAACCACACTGGGCCAGCTCGGTGGAGTACGCCCTAAGCCCTTTGCATGTGTAGAAGACTCGTGCCCTGCAGTGGGCCATAAATAGGATGATGATGGTGCTACCTTACATCCTGGAAAAGGAAAGGATACGTTTTATCCTAGAAAAACTGCCGATTCCCATTAGATTTAACAAAAAAAAATATTTAACTAAGCTATGTTTCATATAGCTACGTAGCCCACGTTATGTAGCTATATAAAACAGGTAGTAACAGGAAGTTAGCTAGCGTGCAATGAACAATTTATATAAAGCAAATGCAAGGCGCGGTGTCGTGTCGCTCGGGGCAAATTGTCTAGGAACTGCACGTTTGGTCGAACTTTACGCTTATTGAAGCCAATAAACGTCTAGAAAAACTTTAATCCTTTATCTATGTGTAGATATATTCTTACCTGTAGGGCAAAGATTACATTAATTGGTTTGTTTAAATATCTTCTTCTTGCCCTCATACCTAATAACAATGAAAACACACCTTATTAAACGGTTTTATTTAGCTCACCCCGTTTGTTTTATTTATTATTCTTGGGTCAAATTTAGTAATTCAATTTTCACCCCCTACCTGTCAACCGATTAATCTGAAATTTTGTATACACTTTGGATTTTGGTGACAATACAATTATGTTTATTCATCTATCATTATAAATTCAAGATGGCGGCCGCTACAAAATGGCGGATAACGTAGGTTTTATCAATCCCATCAATATGGGTATCAAATGAAAGGGCTCAACAAGCAGAATACAATATACTATAAAAAATTTAAATACAAGATGGCGGCCGCTACAAAATGGCGGATAACGTAGGTTTTATCGATCCCATCTATATGGGTATCAAATGAAAGTGCTCAACCAGTATAATACAATGTACTATATAAAATTAAAATCCAAGATGGCGGCGTCTACAAAATGGCTGATAACTTAGGTTTTATCAATCCCATCAACATGGGTATCAAATGAAAAGTCTCAACAAGTAGAATACAATTTACAATGCAAAATTGAAATCTAAGATGGCCGCCGCTACCAAATGGCACTGGCTACAATACATAAAATGCAGGGCAGCACTGTGGATCACGCAGTCGTATACTTAGGTGTGTAACTGTTTGAAGAAGGTCAAGCCTACGTGGCTCTTAGTAGAGTAAGATCTTTGCAGGGACTACGTATAGAGGAGTTGGACTACCATAAACTAACGGGCAAGAAACCTTGCAATAATGAAGCACTAAATGAATTAAACAGAATGCGAAATAAAAACTAAAAACTAGAAAATAAAAATAGGTAAAAAAACTTTTTAAGTTAAACGGTTTTATGTTAAACATACATTGCAATGTTTAAGATAAATGTACTAAAAACCAAAAAATAATAAAATAGATACAGTCGTGGGAATTATAAACATATGCATAGACTAGACTAAAATAAAACCGTGGGGCACGTCAATTGTCTACAATCGTTGATTAAAATGTTTGTTTCGTAATGTTACATAATAATTAGGCAGTTGTTCAACCTGACAACGATGGACGTGTGATAAGTAGGGCTAGAATGTGGAAACAAGCTAGCAAGCTCGATTATAAGCGAGTTTTAGGGTTTCATAGTGGTGAGCTAGTAGTACTTCTTTATCATATATTTTGCCGATTAAAGACAAACTACGAGCAGTGAAACGATTCCTCGCCAGCCAGCAGTGTGAATGTCCAACGATAAACTAGTTGAAACATCTCTTTTATTTACATGGACTGTATAACTATTGGAATTTCCATGAGCAAGAAAATAGTAAGTAATTTCCTCACCGTCTGCGGGCCAACTGCCTATTTTAACGACGAATTAAACGATTCTTCTAACGCACATCAAGTCGATAATTTGTAGACAATTGACGTGCCCCACGGTTTTATTTTAGTCTAGTCTATGCATATGTTTATAATTCCCACGACTGTATCTATTTTATTATTTTTCGGTTTTTAGTACATTTATCTTAAACATTGCAATGTATGTTTAACATAAAACCGTTTAACTTAAAAAGTTTTTTTACCTATTTTTATTTCATCCATCCATTTGCATTATATCCCTGATATGTTTGAATATCCTAAATTTTAGTCTACATTTTGCAATTATGTAGTACTTAAAGACTGTTTTGCAGCTACTAACTACATACGAAACGTACGTAAACGTACGAGTCCTAATCACACAATAACGCTCTGAACATTGACGTCTTTGCTCAGGGTCACGAAGCAAGCAATAAATGGCATTAAATATCTATGCTCGAAGTATTTCGTGATAAAATAGGATCTGTAGATAAAGCTACGTTGTCAAGCGAGTCTTGATGCTGAAATCGCAATGAGCGATGCTGAAAAGGTCGGAAAAAGTTGGAAGTCCCAAGTTGCTATAGTGGTGAAACTGTACAATTAAACGCAACAGGGTTCAACAAAAACCCTTGCTGCTTTTCCTAAGAATCGGGGATGAGCTAGCGGGTTTACGCCGCGTCTGACCGTCACTCCATACCCCACACTATCAAAGTACTGGTGTCGACGGTAAAGTTTGCTTGCCGATAATGTCATCATTGATCGTGCGCAGGCCCACCACGCTGCTCCAATGCGGTTTGGTGGGCTTTAGCGACTATTGCCACAAGTCAGTGATAATAACCGGGACCGACGTCGTAAAATTCTCTCCGAAGCTAGGACTAGTATACTGAAAATTCTTTAATTGACCTAACTATTTTTGGGATAATTTTGACTTAATCAAAATTGTTACGACAACATTCCTTAAGATTCCCCGGGGGTGGCGCGTGGAATTTAGGTGGACAAATGACATAAAGCAAGGTCACTGGAAACAAGAGCTCAGAATAGAATATCCACAAGTTCGTAGCCGCAGTCTACGAACTTGTCCTTGTAGCGAACGGCTGTGTTGAACGATGAAATGATTGAGAGAAAGTGACGTCCCTTACGCAGCGTTGAGGACAGTTGTTTTAATTGGGATGTCCTGTTGGGTTCGATTCCTGGCAGGGGGATTTGGGAATTTACAATTTCTGAATTTTCTCTACCTGCTGGGAGCCTTTAGTAGTGCCACCCTACCCACAAAAGCGTTCTACTATATCGGTGTGTTGGCTTGCCTTGGCGAGCGAAAACCCGCCTCGACATTTTCCGTAATTTAAAATTTTGTTAATGTGTTCGCTTTGTGGTTGATTATTAATAATGTGAAATGTCCAGTTAAACTTGAAAAGCAGAGCAATATTGTAAATTTCACTCCGTGATTAATAACCTGTTGCTACCAAAATCTAGAGAGCAGCTAAATAAACTTTCATAGAATAGAAAAACAGAAAAAATGGTCAGTTATTTTCCGAGACCGTATTTAAAAATTTTGCCTATTTGTTTTTTCCTCGCAAGTGTGATGAAAATCGTAGTACGAAACGCTCATGGTACGTACATTGCTTATTAGGTACACTCTCGGCTTCCTTACCTTCTCAACTGTAAAATCCAAGATACCATGCTCGATGCATAATGTACTATTATTTATATTCGCATAGTTACCTACATATATTACACGGCAAGGTGTCACGTGTAATAAACGAACTTAAGAACTCAAGTTGTATTTAATGAATAGTGAAATTAAAATAATAGTAATTTAACTCGGTTAACTAAAGTTCCTTTCATTTATTTTCTTCAGATTTATTACCCAGATTTTGTTAGAATCGTGTCGCACATATTATTGTTTATTAATATCACCATCATCTCGAGGACATCCACTTCTGGGCATATGTTTTTTGGAGGGATTTCTATATGCAATTTTGTTGATTTTGTGCCACTTTTATCAAATGGGTCTCTGTGACTCGTGTCGCCGTACACATCATTACCCTTAGTTAAATAGTTATAATAAGACAACAGCATATAAAACATAAAAATGAAATATTGTCAGTCACTACGAACAAAGAAATATATAAAGTAACGTAAGGTTAAGTAACACAACAAACCTAAACGAGTCACTGAACTCCTCAACTGTTCTTACGTATTTGAATAGTTACTAATGTCACATAATAGTTGCTTCGGCAGTTCATATGTTAGGATTTAAATTTAAATAGCATTATAATTTCCACTTCTTTGTTATTTTTTTAATTTAATCTTATTTTTGAACGAGACGATCGGTTGTCATTCTCCGATTGGTTAACGCCGGTAGACGCATAACGGCGGGAACCAATCAAATTGCTTGGATTCTACCTGGACGCTAGGAGTTTTGGCGGGAAATTGGATTTTGTCTTGGCGGGTTGGATCGTTCTTTGAGAGAGTTATGAAGTGAATTGCGAGGTTGTAAAACGATAAGTTCATATTGTCATAGTTTATAAAGTAAATTAATAAAGTGATATTTGTATGGTATGTTTATTTGCATCTTTTCGTGGCCTCATCGCTATCCTACTAAAGTTTATAATAATTCAGAAGTGACAAGACAGCGTTACCTTTTCAACGCGTAAGTACACGCCCAATTATATAATTTTATTAGCTGTTTAATTAATTTATAATAATATTTAGCTACGCGAAATGTTACTAACAATCATTATGGTTATGTCATAATAACATGTACGATTAATATTTATGTTGTTAACCTAATTGAGTGTGCACGGACTCAGTGCCTATTTTGCAATATTTTTTCAGTGAGTTTTAATTTCATTTGTAACAGTATATTTACATACTCATATTGTAGGTTATATAAAAATAAGATCCCATAAATTACCGAGCTCTGGATCTGATATTATTTTTCCGATAGACATTATTTTCAAATGTACCAAACGTAGGTTTAACTTATTATGGCATTCAGGCTATCGCAAATATGATAAAAATTTAATATTAACAGTCACTTTCTACGTAACGGTGATTTGAGAATTTGTGACATGTTTCTAAATCTTACAAAAAAAAAACAAAAACAATGGAATC
Organism: Pararge aegeria; assembly: GCF_905163445.1. Classification (NCBI taxonomy): domain Eukaryota; kingdom Metazoa; phylum Arthropoda; class Insecta; order Lepidoptera; family Nymphalidae; genus Pararge; species Pararge aegeria. The sequence goes on along the minus strand of NC_053187.1, from coordinate 13,767,988 downwards.
GAATTCTTTATTTTTCATTTGTATTTATTTGTTACGCGCAGATGTCTACACCCCTTGTTAAGTTTATTTAAAAAAAAAAAAATTCAAACTTAAACTTTGTTTTCTTGTATCTGACCCTACCCGTGGAATATCGAAGCCGGAGCCGACTGAGGGAGCGGAGCCGTAGCTGGCTATGTGCACGCAGATCTTCTCGGGTCCTGAGTCGGGAGCTAGAGCCAAGCCGTGAGCGGGTGAAGATTTAGGAGAGGCTGTTACTGCAACTGCGAGAGCAACAATAGAAGTCGCAGCCGCTACACCGCGCCAGCTATGACTTCGCACCGGGCTACTCCGCGGCAACATTCAAGTCGCAGTCAACGCAGCGACCACGTGTCCTGAGATCAGCGGGCGGCGCGGCGGGCAGAGACGGCGCAGTGCATCCTGCTGGGCGGCGCGGCGGGCAGAGGCTGGGGCCGGCGCAGTGCATCCTGCCGGGCGGCGCGTCGTGGCGTCGCGAGATATGATAAAAGGTCACGTCGTCTTTCCGATTCTAAGAAATGTTTTGAAATGTCTTAAGGACAGTTTGACGTCTCAACCGTGTAGGTACTGAAGTTCTTTCCAAACAGTTGAACCCAAATATAGTTTCAATTTCGACTCCCTCCACCAAACCAAAGGATAGATGTTTGGCTAAAAAGAAAACAATGATTTTGCTTATGTATACGGTTGGAAAAAAATAAATAAAACTGTCACTCATTTTGCTATAAAGAAACTCCAAGGCCTTGACAAAATATGGTAGGAAGACCTAAATTCAGTTTTGTTACCGGGCCGAAATGGCAAGAGAAATTAGTAAATGTTTTTCCTTGCGAGCAAAATTAGGGCCAGGCTTTAAGGGATATACTTAAAAGGAAGAGCAGGTATAATACCTATAGAAATTTAATTTTATGAAAAGCGATATAGTTGATAGGCGTGCAGTTATTCATGATATCAGTGAAAGGAGTTTAAAATCCGGTGCTCTAGTATTTCGTTCCTGATTAGTTATTGCAATTTTTGATAAGCAGCAAGAACTCGTACCAAAACTATTTGTCTCAGGAAAAGAATTCCCTCTCTCTTTTTATTTGAAAAATTAATGAAAAATGGGCAAATAAACGGCACGTCACGTCAAACATTTGTCGTTTTCGGCAGTGAGATTAGGCTGGTGAAGGAATCCTTAGTTAAGGAGTTAGGTGTGGCTCATGACTACGAGTATATACCGTCTTTATTACGGGGATTCGGCAATGTAAAATGATTATAGAATTAGTGTTAATGGAGTATACGCTCGTGTTCTATGTAAAGTTATATTTGGCAATTTGCTAAAAGATCTATATCTATCCTCAAAGATCAGCCATACCCGAAACAGCCCCATATTATCGTTTCTAAAGTTGCAACTAAGCTCCAGTTCATGGATATCGGCAGGAAGATGTCACTTTTGATACAAGAATCTTTGATTGGAATTAGTACGGCATGAGTGGTAGAGATCCATGGCGCAGTATCGGTAAGGCAAGACTTGAACATAATTTTAAGGGAAACGGCATCGTAAGAAAAAGTCTTGAGGGTAAGCCGACCATGCAATATTTCATTTGTGGTGGTCTCTATCGCTCTGAAAGTTGACATGTCAGTATAACAGTTCCCTTGTTGCGAACCTTGCTGGATTTCAGGTAGTTAATTTTTGTGCAGGGCAAAACGAGTAGACGTTGAAGTAAAAACATCAAACCACTTATGATTATGGTTATTTAAGATAATTTTGATTTAAAATAGAAGCCTGTCAGTTATAAATACCAGAAATAGATAAGCAGAGAATGTAAGAGTTGCTCGATCGTTACAAACATTCTTTTGCGTCTTCAATTAAAGAAAGAAAGAAGAAAAATGTTACATAAATTTGTTAAAGAACAAAAAAAAAAAAAAAAGTGTGACAAAGGAGCTGGCTCAGTATAACTGCATACTAAAAAGCGCAGCACTGGTTTTCAGCCAGCCCCGTTGTCTTCGTCGTCACTGAATCCTCACGACTAAACAATAACAAAATAATCAAAAAAAAAAAGGACAATAACATAGAATATAATATATAAACAAACGAAAGATATTTTTACATTAACATAAGCTTTATTAACCCCTGAAGGACATCATGAAATACAAAATCATCTAAGAGGTAAATCATAAACAAAATCAAAAAGTATGACACTAATAAACATGAAAAACTAAAATCTATAATCAAATGTAAAGTCAAATGTAATGTGAGTGTCTTTAGTGTGCATAAAGGAAAAAATTATATAAAAGTAGGTAGGTAAAAGGCGCTTCACACCTTTTAGTAATAATTTGTTATTTATTTATTAATTTTTTTATTTACTAGTGGTCATTGAGATTTTTGTACAATAATTTGAAGTATTTTTTTTTAACTTTATTTGTAGACGTAAAGATCTAGGTTGTACTAACGCGACCACGATGGATATAGAGTTGATATTGAGTTAAACAGCCAATGTACTCTCTTCTATCGACCTTAAAGGTTTATTTATCTAGGAACAATAGAAATACAAAGACGGAAGTAGAATACAATAGTTGGAAAATCCAAAAGTCCACGCCTCATAATCTTATTCATTACAATAAAATTGAGATTATTTGAAAATAATAATTAAACTACATCTAATTATACCGTAAACAGTAATAGGCTTTTATTCCTCAAATACTAAAGCCTATGAAAAAAAAAAACCAACTCGATAAGTGAAGTATTTCGCTAGTTATCGTGACCACAAGATACGGGATCCGCACATACAGACACACGGACGTCCAAGACAGAACTTTTTTTTTTTTAATAATGTTTTAATTAGTTTAAAAAAAAAAAACAAAAAGAGATTTTAAAATATTACGAGTGTTATTTAAAAATATTAATATCTTTTCGGCTTGTATGGTAGTACCGCCACTGGTTCTGGCGGCTTCCTTTCCAAGTTTCGTAGACTTAATAGTTTCTTTGATTCCGTGATTACTTAGCCAATAGTATTTTGTTTTTTAATAAAGAGAGACTTCAACGACACTACACAAGATATAAGCTATTTTAACCAACTTTTGAAATAAATATTATACCAAAATAAATTTTTGTATAAATCGAGTTTGACTAAGTGCAACAAAAAGCTTCCAACAAACATAAAACTAACTTTATAGTTGAAAATGTAGGCAAACCTCGATATATCTACTGAATACATCTGCGTCACCTTTTCGATTTTAGAAAATTTTCTTTTTCTCAATATTTGTCTGTTTATATTCACTTATAAAAGCAATAAAGAAAAAAAAAAAATCTGGTGGTGGTGTAAAGTTATTATAAACCTACATTCAATTAGCTAAATACAAATACATAAACAAAATTGCACAAGTAAGAATGATATAATAAAAAAATATATATATATTAAACTAATATCTACTCAATCGTACATAACTAAGAACTATAACTAACAAACTAAGAATACTTAAGAACATGTAAATAAGATAGGTTGTCACACCGTGAGAGAGAAGAAGTACGTGTCAAGGTAAAATAAATGTTTTAATGCTGGAATAGCTTGTAGAGTATTCTAGTATGATTGAGTCTACGTTAAAAGGATAGCTTATTGAGAATGTGCGTCGAATACCACTATGATTATATTGCTAAAATTAATTAGAGTTAAAGGGAACTATTCTATGCCCATCCTAGACGATGTGATAGCTCGACTCATAGGCTAAGCTTGTTTGTTTTCACTCGATTTGACTTCAGGGTCTACTACCAAGTCCCTACTTCAGTGCTTAGTATACACCTAACTTCGTTTGTCTTTCATATGGTCAATACAATCATGATACCATTTGACTAGCACCGGCTGTCTTTCAGTGAATGATAAATATAATCTTAGGGTCAGATTGTTTCGGTTAGGTTAATTAATAGTGAGGATTGGCTGCATACACTGCAGCTTTGTACAGACTACAGAGCTTTGTAGGACCTTAACAGGGCTTAAAAGATAACTTATTAATAAAAGATAATAAGTTGTTTCGTTACCTTAAGTCAGATAAAAGAAATAAGCATGTGTTAAAAGCGTTCAAAGCGTTATGAAGGTCTTCCCTACCCTATTGCTAAAGCAGATATGCCATTTCTTACCATTCATGTACCCTTCGTAAAGTCAATTAGCACATGCTCGTTTTTGTAGAGGGTTGCACAAAGTTTTGTTTTACTAAGCCCGATAGCAATACCAACCTCTTAAATGGGATAAGAGCTCTAAGGCAGTATTATGAGTGACGAAGGTAACCATTTCACTTCTCACACATTAACTCTATTTTGCTTGAATAGGGGCACAAAGCATACCCTTATCGCAGTAGGAAGTTCTAGGTTGAATGGCAAAGTAGGTACAGGGGTACAATCTTACCATTCTCGACTCCTTAGAGGCAATGACGGCGAAATATGGTGGAAAGAATTGGCAAATTATTAGGATTAACATTCTGGAAATATTCAGTGGGGACTGAATAACACCATCCAGATAACGACCGCCCGCGCCGGCCGGTAGGACACCATCAGAGGTACTGTCTCAATGCTGTTTCCAAAGGCGCTGATGAAATGATGATGAAAGAACAAACGACTTTATGCAAAAGGGTTAACTTATTAAGATAACTCAATCGTGTATAATGCTATGGATACATATTGCTTATGCCTTGAGGTGAATGGATCGGTTACCAGTAGTAACTTATAATGAGGATTGATTAAAATATAGCAAAAAAAAAAAAAAAAAAAAAATTTGATAAAAGTTGGTTCTATTTGGTTTTAGTTTACAATGTTTTATGTTCAAGTTTTGTTTTGTGTGTTTTATAAGCGCTTGATGCATAAAACTACAGACAACCATTTTTCTATTGTTGCAGATTAGACACGAGAATCGATCGGATCGTGTCTTGATGTAGCTGGAATCAGGGACGAGAATCGATCGGATCGTGCCCTGATACAGCAAAAACACTAGAGCCAGGCACGAGAATCGATCGGATCGTGTCCTGGAACTTAAATAGAGAGAGAGAGTATGATGCCCACTGACTGCCACAAGTAAATCGATCGTCTTGTTGGCATGTCTGTAGGGTTTCCCCTGATAAATCGATCGTTCAGGGGATGAGTCGTAATGGGTTATTCGATTAATTGATCGTTCGGATCCCAAATATAATGAATACATTTATGATGAAAAACATTTATCGATCGTTGTTTTTCTTATCAAGTCGATTTATATAATGTTTATGAAGTAGTATGAATAATATTATATTTATATAATTATAAAGGTATAATAGGTCTAGAAAATAATCTTTACCTATATTATTTACTAAAATATTGATGGTTGTGGTTGTTTTGTTAGTTATATTAAACTCCAATGTATATGTAAATATATAGTAAGATGATAATGGATGTTTATAACATATTTTGGTACTCAATTGTTAAAATTATGTCAAGATTGAAACAACTGGCCAAGTTCCGATTGTTAGGATGCCTCCTGGCGACATGTGCGAGGGCGCACACGTTGTCAGGACGGTCGATTGTTAGGATTTAAATTTAAATAGCATTATAATTTCCACTTCTTTGTTATTTTTTTAATTTAATCTTATTTTTGAACGAGACGATCGGTTGTCATTCTCCGATTGGTTAACGCCGGTAGACGCATAACGGCGGGAACCAATCAAATTGCTTGGATTCTACCTGGACGCTAGGAGTTTTGGCGGGAAATTGGATTTTGTCTTGGCGGGTTGGATCGTTCTTTGAGAGAGTTATGAAGTGAATTGCGAGGTTGTAAAACGATAAGTTCATATTGTCATAGTTTATAAAGTAAATTAATAAAGTGATATTTGTATGGTATGTTTATTTGCATCTTTTCGTGGCCTCATCGCTATCCTACTAAAGTTTATAATACATATAACTCGGCTCAATCGCGTGTCTGCTAGCAATTTATATGAACGTAATGCAGGAGCCACGTCTAGACGCCGTGCACTGGTAAAGATTAAAGATTTCTTACAAAGCAAAAAAACACTCCAAATTGTATATTGTTTCTTTGGAAGATTAAAATATTTATGATCTATCTTAATTTGATATGAATTTTGAGTAACTGAAGAAATCTTACAGTTTAATGAATAATTTATTTATAAACACGCTCAAGTTTAACGCCAAGCATCATCATCAGCCGATTCACATCCGTCCATCCATTACTAAACACAGGACGTGTTTAGCAATGGGATCCTCTCTAATATAACCTTAACGTTATTAATTACAATACTATTGCTACGATTCCAATTTTCCAATTCATTTGTAGATAAGTAAACTGAAATGCCTATGATCATATTAATAACTAGCGGACCCCCGCGACTTCGTCAGCGTATGAGTCAATCGAGAAGCTAGAATATATCTAATGCTAACATCATAATCATCGTGGGTAGCTATGTACCTACTGTTATTTTACGTGGTATTTTAGTTGATACTTACATACATACATCCATCCATACATCCATCCTCACAATCTTTCGCATTTATAATATTAGTAGGATGGTACGCATGCATTCGATCGCTGTCCCATACGCGTTGCGACTAACAGTTATTTGTGCAGTGTTATGTTCTTTATCTCCGACAATATTTATCAGATCCTTATTAAAATAAGACCATACATGCTTGATAGTATACACTTTCAAATAAAAATAGAATGATTAAAATCGGTGCAAATTTAACAGAGATATTAGATAAAATTGATGAGTTTTCATCCAATTTCCCGGAGGAAACTTATTGTTTATCGGGATAAAAGTAGCCTACGAGTATATGACCCGGAATACCAACTACCATTATACCAAGTTTTATTTGAATCCGTTCAGTAGTTTTCACGTGATGCCCGGACAGACAGACAGAAAGACAGACAGACAAACAGACAGACAGACAAAAATTAATTAAAAATCTGTTTTGGACTCAGTATCGGTTATAAAGCTTCCCCCGGTCAAAATTTTCAAAATATATTAAATGTACAGAAATCTTTCAGTTACAGTTTTATTAAAAGTATAGATAAGTACATCTACACTCCTTCAAAAAGTCTTCAAAGGAAAATGTCAATGAATTCAAATAGATTTCTGTAAATTTTCATTTCAAATCCAAATACAAAAGGCTCATGCTAGAAATTATCTCGTGTCACAAAATATAAAGGTCCGAAAGCTTCTATTAACCTAGAAACCTCTGCGAGGCTCGCTCACTACAGTAGTGTGCCGTAAATGGATTTGATAGTAACTAGATCGAGAGACATTAGCGTGACATTAAGGCTTATGCCTACGGTATCTACTTACATAATCGTACACTGCATCTTGCATAAATACTACATAGCTTACATACTTGTGTGTATTTCAACCTCTCATACTACAAAAATCCACAATCCAAATGATTCGAAGCAAATATTGCCTTATTTATTTATTTAAAAAAAATCTAGCTTTCGAAGTTGGTTTACGCTACATCACACTGACGGACGTATGACTAATAACCCCGTATATGTTTTTTTTTTTATAAAAAATAATTGATGGACCAAGGTTACCTCACTTACTGACTGCTTACCTGATAGCTTACCTGATAGCACCCTGCAAAGTGGTGCACTGTTTATAACCATCGCTTATAAACAGTGCACCACTTTGCAGGGTATGCAAAGAACACATCCTGAAAAGTGTTGCCCTGTGTCACCCTCATGTGCCTGTTATTACACCGCCAAGCTCTCCCTTCAGACCGGAACACAGCATTGCAACAATGCTGCTTAGCGGCAGATATAAGCATGGCCGTAGTACTTTTACGGACGAGCTCTGCCGCAAAAAGATCTACTAATACCTAACAAATAGCTTTAATACTACAACAACCTATTTATTAGTGGTATGACTACTATACTCCCTAACATGTTAGCCCGCTACCATCTTAGACTGCATCATCACTTACTACAAGGTGAGATTTCATTCAAGGGCTAACTTGCAGTGGAATTTACAAAAAGCTCTACAGTGTGACACTAGCAAGGAATAAACTAACTATAACGCGCTTTAAAAAGTTAATTCAGCTAGTTTACTTAGTTGTAAAGATAAAGATTTGAAAACTTTCCTTAAAAATATACTTTCTTAACACCAATAAATTATAGATAGGAAGAAACAAGATCATGGCGCTGAACTGAAATGAAACTGATCGAGCAAAAAATACCAAATAAATATAACTTTTGTTGTTCAACTTACTACACATCACGATTTAAGAGATGAAGCCCGCTGACAGACAGACAGACGGACGGACAGCCAGACAGCGGAGGCTTATAGTAATAAGGTATCGTTTGCACCCTTCAGGTACAAATCGATATATCCGTCTCATGGCTACTTTGAGCGACGTGCAGACAAGCAAATTTACCAATTGCGTCGAGAATTAAAATAAAATAAAAATCGCAGATATGAACAATCAAAAAAGGTTCACTGTTTTATTTATGACCCTTTACGATGAGTAAAAGTCCTTGTCCCTCGCTCCATACATTTTTGTACGGTCTCCATTATTGGCTAACAACAAGTCTTATTCATTGCATCGTACCTATAGAAATCCCAAAATTGGGAATGTCACAATGGGCTCGTTTCGTTGATTGCGCCAGGCGCGACCCGATTTCATTGTACTCCGTCATTCCTTACTTACATAGACTCCTACAATTCAGACTATCAATTTCTACAGAACTCATGTCATGATGGATGACAAGTGGATTTCGTAAAATGTCGTTTACCATTCTTCGTCCATTTTTACGTTCTTTGTAAGTATTTCAATAGTTCTCTAACGCCCTTTGCCTACCTGCTCGTCTTTCATGTCATTATCTTTAAATAATGTAGGTAATAAGATAATAAATTGATTTTCCTAAAATTCTAGCTCAACAATATCTAACTAATATTTCAAATAATACTAGTGGTCCCTCGCGACTTCATCCGCGTATAAGTCAACCTTAAAAGATAGACATGTGCTGTCCCGGGTTTTTAGAACTTTGTCATACATGATTTTATCGATACTTTAACTCTCATACTCTTCAGCTTTATATTTTAGTAAAAGGTTAAAAGTCCTGATATTATAAGCCTTTCCATTTGTTGGGCAGACAAATAGACTAACACAGACAGACACTAATCTGTAATATACGACCCGCAATGTGCATTTTCACGTAAATTTACGCCTACATTCTTCTTGTTCTTCGAATGCCATTTCATTCTTTGACTGAACGAGTCAGTTCAGAGATCAGTTCTTTAAACTTCTCCTAGTCCATGTCTAAACGGAATAGTACTCAAACAGTCTTGATTCCAATCAATTCCTATATATTTTGTGGCCAGGTCTTATTTTGCCACCCAACCCCTCTTTTCCTGCCATCTTCCCCACCATTATCGTTTGTAGCAGGCGGTACCTATCGTGTCGTGGTGTAGGTACGAGATTATGTACGGATCTAAAAGGTTAAAAGATTTCAGTGTTTCTCAGTGAGGTAAAAATCTTGGCAACGTGTATAAACTACTACAGTTACATGCGCTTACGCTCAATGATCAAAATTTTGACTGGTGGGAAGCTTGGGCCTTGCTATTTGCCAACCTAGCGCTAAAGACTTGCCGCCAAGCGATTTAGGTTGCGGTATGATTCTACGAGACCTTTATATCTTACACTGCATCATCACTTAGAAACAGGTGAGATTGCAGTCAAGGACAAACTTATAGAGGAAGGGTAAAAATGCTTGATGCAAAGCAATGATGAGGTCTAGAATAACACTAACTTGTTTAGAGGAACCATCTATTCTTGCAATGAAGACATGCCACGCACCACATGTACGTAGACGCCACATGTGTTAAAACATCAGGCATCTTAACAAATTGTATAATACTGTAGACGAAAACAGTATCTGTAGACTATAGTATATTTGCTACCAGAAAAAAGATCTACGTGGCGATAAGGCACTCGCTACTTGTAAACGTGCATGTTTTCATATTCTTTTGTGCGGTATACAGTAAAACTTAATTCATTCATAAACTAAATAAAAACTTATAACAGCTTAAACTATTTGGTTGAATACCTTCATAATAGCCTCAAAAATAGAATTTTAGTTCCATAGCAATTTTGTAGTGCATTTTTAAATAACAATCCGGAAATCATGAACGAAACCTTGTTAAAAAAGCGAACTGTTATTTTTCTCTAACAAAGTTTCAGTTATCATAGTTGAATTGCGTACACTTATTTCACTATGGCCTACTTCCTGAACGCATTGTTGAATATATTTTCTCTTTCTCGTTATCTCGTTGCTATTCATTCATTGTTTTCTGTGTTCATTAACAAATCTTTTTCGTAAAAAATTCAAGTATCCCATAAGAGATATACTTTACTACAAATTTCTTTCTCATATTTAACTAATTGATGTTTAGGGATAGTATGGCAGACTTTCATAGGAACTTTATACCCCCGTGTGTTAAGGTTAGAATTTTAAAACTACTTTTCTAGTAGTAACACCTTAGGGTGCTCAATGAATATTCTCCCATAGTTTCAAATTTCTATCTTCAGCTGTCAGGGCTTTAAGTTGCCAGTTAGTCAGTGGAACAAAGCCTGTAGGTATAAAAAACATAGGCACAGCATCAAAATTGGCCTAAGCTCTATAATTATTTCGCTTCAATGAGTAAGGAATACTTCGTAAGTAATTATGGTGTCCCAGAAGTAAATCATGTTACTATTAAGTGATCTTGGTCGAGCATATACACTATACGGCGGCTCAGTAAAATGTCATGTCTAAGTAGTGGAAATAATTTCAATGGATAGTTATGAAGATAAAGATTGTTTATTCGGTGCCAAGAAACATTCTCCGTTAGTGTAAATCACTGTTGCGGTCAGTCACACAAGCAAAAGTATAATTCTGAATATTAAATACATAACCTAGCTCATTGCTAATCCCGACAAAGTGGACAGACATCAAATAAGTCGCAGGGAGCCGCTGAACCCAAGCAGCCCAAGACCGTCGTATTTAGAACTCCCTACAAAAGGCTTCTGTCCAGCAGTAGACGTCAATCGGTTGATATGATGATGACAATGAATCTAGCTCGGCTGCCTATGTTAAAAAAAACTTATATTATCTATACTTATAATAAAACTGTAACTGGAAGATTTCTGTACATTTAATATATTTTGTAAATTTTGACTGGGGAATACTTTGTAATCGATACTGAGTACCTACAAACAGATTTTTATTTAATTTATGTCCGTCTGTCTGTCTGTCTGTCTGTCCAGAAATCACGTGAAAACTACAGAACGGATTTAAATAAAATCAAGTTTAGTGGTAGCTGATTTCCCGGGTCAATATATAGGATACTTTCTATCCCGATAAACAATAAGTTTTCTCCGGGATATGGGTTTAATTTTTTATCAATTTTACTTCATATCTCAATTAAATTTGTACCGATTTTGATCATTCTTTTTTTATTTGACAGTGTGTACTACCTAAGCATGTTTTGTCTAATTTTAATGAAGATCTGATGAATATTGTTGGAGATGAAGGCCATAATTCTTCACAGATAACAGCAAGTCGCAAGGTATATGGGACAACGATCGAATGCATGCATACCATCCTACTAATATTATAAATGCGAAAGTTTGTTAGAATAGATGTTTGGATGGATGGGTGTATGTACGGATGGATGTTTGTTACGCTTTAACACCACAACGAATGAACAGATTTGGCTAAAGTTTGTCAAATATACCTACAATATAGTCTGGAATAGCTCATAGGCTTCGTTTTATCCCGTAAGAGCAAACAGCTTCTATAGGATAGCATCGCTAATTTTTCCCCATCTGTGTTTCAAAATCCGCGCAACGGAGTTTTAGATTGACGTGGTTTTTTGGATAGGCACAATTGACGTATTTTATTTAAGCCGACTTATTCGCGGACGAAGTCGCGCGGGTCGACTAGTCTAGAATATATATAAGAAACATTCTACATAGATCACTTAAAACCTGCGTGTATGCTTAAACTAATATAGTATCACGGACAGATTTATTGACAAAAATACTTTGGGGCAATTTCCGAAATTACTCGGTTAATCTGTGAGCTAATATAACAAACTCCTGAAACGTGTATATGCAATTTAGCATAGGTAAATAATTGCAACATTTTTAAATCTCGTAGACTACGCATCCATTGGAGGCCGTCAGTTAATTATTATCTTAAACATTCTTGAGCATATCATTTGAATATGGTTGTTTTTATGACAACTTTTATTGGGAGCCAAAGTTGTTGTTGATATCGAAAAGTTTTTGGTACTAGCTGTTACTTGCGACATAACGTCGATGTGTTCCGGGTTTTTGAAATCCCGCAGTTTATTTACCTGTAATAAAGAGTATGCTATGTCCTTACCTCGTTTTCTTAATTCCTTACACAATCTATCTTGTTGCTAAATTTGATTTATATCTGTTCAGTGTTTTAGGCGTAAAAAGGTAACAGACAAACAGAATTATTTTCGAATTTATAATTGCGCTATGGATAGTTTGGATAACAAATAAGCTGTTTTAAAACTAAGATCATGAGAGTCCCTTTGTGAAAAAAAATTTTACTTTTTCATTACCGTCTATATTGCCTTACGCATCGGATGTTCTCTATCAAAAAAACATGAAACTCCAAGAACATTTTATAATTAACAAAGACCTTTAGGCACATTACTATCTATTTTTATTGCATTATCTATCCGCAAACCACAGATAAAGCAAACAATATCATTTATCTAATCTACGTATCTATACAACGAGAAATTAGGCAACGTATCACAGTTAAGTTACTAAATAGCCCGCAGATTTAAATTGCTGGAAATAGCCTCGTACAGTTGAAAACTCGCAATTTCATATGATATTGTAATATTTCACTGACGAGAGCCGCGCCGGCTAAATCAGAGGTTTAATTGAGCAGCGTTTGCTCAATTAACTCTGATTTAGCCGATTAAAGCCGATTACGCTTTTATAATATGATTCCTAAGGTGATATTGGACCTGCCAATGCACAAGTTTAAAGAATTTGTTAAAACCCATTTATTACAGCGAGGTTACTATACAATTGATGAATTTTTTGGATGCTTACAAGGTTGCTTGGAAGCATCCGGCTCCGCTTTCAGCTCTCACAAGATAGAAAAATGAATGTTAAAATGCAAAATGTAAATTGTTGATGTTGGAAAAGAGCAACTGCTGAGTTTCTTGCCGGCTTCTTCTCGGTAGAATCTGCCTTCCGAACCGGTGGTAGAATCACTACAAACAGACAGACTTGACGTTTCAAAAGTGCTTATATTAGGCCTACTTGAAATAAATGAATTTTGAATTTTGAATTTTGAATTTTTAAAATTGTTTCTCTGATCCAGTATTGTGTAAAACTGCCTGCTGTTGCTTGTGTGCATGTTTGACTACAGATAACGAGGTCCTGTGTTCAATTGTCGGGTCAGCTGGACATTGAAAAATACCATGGAATTTGAAACGTCTATTAGATTTTAAGATAACGATGATGACAGCCAAACGTAAATTTAAAAAAAAATGTCTTGGCGAAATAAGGACATGGCTACAAAATATATGGGAGTAGATCGGAAATAAGACTATCGGAGTACTATCCCGTTTGGCTATGGACTAGGAGAAGTTTAAAGGACTGACTGCTGTTATGGAATGGAAAATATGCAGTTTTAGAGTTTGTTTTTTTACTTAAACGCAATAATCTCAGAAACTAAAGCTCCGATTTGAAAAGTTCTTTCAGCGTTTGATAGCCTATTTATCGAGATGGCTATAGGCTATATATCATCATGCTAAGACGAATAGTAGCATAGCACCATGATAAATGTTTCAAAATCGGGGGTTTTGTTGTACGTAAATGTCTTATACTATATACCTTCATGATATTGTTTGAAATTTAGAAAATCCCTCATTAGGAATAAATACCAAAGGATGGTAGAATTTTAAATAACGAAAGAAAAGTAATGAAGCCCAATATTTTATCTAGCTTTAACGATTTGCGTTTAAGGGTCAGAAGTAACATAGGATGCTTTTTATCCCGAAATTAAGCTCAGTTCTTTTGGGAGAGGGGACGAAAGTGTTTGACGATTTTACACCATAACGCCGTCAAACGATAACCGATTTAAAAAATTACTTTTGTACTTTAGAGGTTTAATTTCGCCCAAATTTCGTGTAGATCTGATGAATGTGATTGGAAATAGAGGACAGAACTCTTAAGCGGACGGCAGCTAACCCGTCATTTAAGGCTTAGCTATCCTAAATACATAAAGTGCTGCCACATTTATGAGGCCCTCGGTGCTAGGACAAAATAAAAGTTGTCAGAATTGTTCTTCGTTACCTTTATCATATGAATCAACTAATAGTGCGATTTTGATTCTTCCTTTAACGATAACTATTATTTTCAATTGTATGTTAAAATGTACTTATATATATTATGCTTGTTATATATTTATATATATTATGTATATTTTATATTTATATATTACGTATATTTATTTAAATTATATATGTATTTGTATCATTACATTTTGGTATTTATGTCTATCTATCAACACTCTTGGCACTAGTTTGCCTGTAAGAGATTGCTTGCAGCAGTAAGGCCGCCTTTGCATGACTACATTGACTGTACTGATTGTACTTTATACTCCTTACTGTTTCTTTTCCTGTATATTATACGTGCAATAAAGTGTTTCTTCTACTTCTTTTTTTTCTTCTTCTTTGTAAGTAATATAAGGAGCTGAGACTTATTAGACAGTTCTTTTAAGATATTGTTTATTATGTGAATTAATTGAATACCACAGGTCTTTCGAAAAACAAAATCAAACGCAGACGAAGTCGCGGGTAACAGCTAGTTTTTAAATAATTATAAACGTTGCGAGCCTATAAGGAAATCACCCTTTATAGGCTCACACCGTCATCTTAGTGGTTGGGGCCATTTCCGGCTGGCCGTGTTTGATCCTAGTCACTAACATTCTACTACTAACATTTAGTAGCTAAATTAATTTAATCAATAAAAATATCACTTGCTTTAACAGTGTAGGAAGGAAATTTTAGAGTTTTTATAACGTTCTCAGTGAAGGTGCTTACGGTGTGAAGTCTAGCAATCCGCACTTAGCCAGCGTTGTGAACTAAGCTTTTCTTGTTCTGAGAGGAGACCGATGCCCTATAGTGAGCTAGTAATGGATTGATGATGATGATGATTATGAAGATGATGATTTTATACTAAATATTCGTAAAAGCAGCATCATGGTGGGTCAATTCTGTAATTCTCTTCTCCTATGTTAAAAGACGCCTGTGCCCTGTGCCCAGTATGTCATTAAAAGGTTAAAGGTTGATATGAAGTTTTTGGATTAATAAATAAAATAAAATAAATAAAATCATTTTATTTCAGGTCGGCCCATATACAAAATTCAACACAAAATTAATATAAAAGACATTTAAAAAAAACAGTAATTATATAAATCTAGAATAAAAAATTAGAATAAATTAAATTTCAATTAAAAATAAATTAAATAACAATTAAAATTAAAATCCAACTATTTTATGTTATTTTGGATTACCCCCGTTAGATTAATTATAAAGCATTTTCACAAGAATGTCTTCTTTTCACGTCGGTAATCTCCATGGCGCGTTAAATTCATTTAACTGGACCTGCTTCGTGTTTGCTCGTTTTAAATAAAAGGAGGATTATATTTTTGAAATAGCTTTTGCCTGTAATATAGTCATGAAAGGCGAATCTGAAAAATCCTTTTTATGATTTTCCCATCCGTAGTTTAAACGTTATTTATGCTGTTATACACGGTCGCTCTACAATAAAATATTTTATCCGGTAAATATGTTTTATTCCCACGGGGAAACAGGAAGTCTTCAGCTGTCCTAAATGGTACGTCCGTCCGTCGATTTCATTCCAGACTTAGGTCAAT
This sequence comes from Pararge aegeria, assembly GCF_905163445.1. Lineage (NCBI taxonomy): Eukaryota > Metazoa > Arthropoda > Insecta > Lepidoptera > Nymphalidae > Pararge > Pararge aegeria. Next base: position 13,752,059 of record NC_053187.1, on the reverse strand, counting down.
GAGATGTATAGTTTCTTAATTGATTAAAACCTACTTCTGCGAGTTGGATTCTTCGGCCGACGCCCGTTAATATCGTATTAGGATATGAAGTCAAACTCAAAAGCTCTTGTATGAACAAATCATCATTCCATCAAAATATGCAATTTCTTATATCAATTTCGTATAGTTAGAAGTAAATTTTACAATAAGTGAATGAAAATTCAGGTACGCCCCGTGGAAACCGATTAGGAGTATTGACTCAAACCACGTATAAAAGAGGTCAGTGACTCAAACTCGATAGTTCTTTATTCAAATATGTTACGTCAGTGATTCAAACATTGTTTTTAAAGTTATACCTTTTTATTCGTTTCTTACCAGTGACGTAACCACACAAAAAACCAGGTACACCAAATTAAAGAACATATTTTTGCAATATATTAGTTAATATGGTGTAGCTGTGGATGTGGTGCTAAGAAAACTGCATTCGTACTTAAAGCGAAATGTGGTTTTCAAACGCACTATGTTTTACCAAAAAACTCTTTACTTTAGATTTCATCTGCCTTCACCTGATAAAATTAAGTAACTCGGTTACACTAGTGTAATAAAACAAAATTTACAAAAAATTTTTTATGGATACAGCCAAATCAAGGTGAGACTGAGTACCACATGAAAAAACTATAACTAACACATACATACCTACTTAAACTGTATCGTAGTATGTTCATAACTAAATGGTTAGTTTGGTGGATGTTCGTATGCATTACAAGGTTCTATTGTGATCAACACGGGAGTGTTGATCACAATTAAATTGTAAGGAATGCGTTTTGCTCTCAAAAAATTATCAGTAATCTATAATTATAATAAAACTAAATCGGGTATATACATTGAATTAAAAAAAAATTATTTTAGGTTACTCTTGCCAAAACTGTTTTTTTTTTCAATTTTTGTCTGTCTGTCTGTCTGTCATGGCATCACGCTGAAATTACTGAATGAATTCAAACAAAACTTTGCAATTTTTGGGTTTTACTACGAAGTATGACATAGAAGGCGATGTGGGTACCCTTACGTCCCATTCTCTTTGATAGCTTGTGCCCTGTTAAGAGAAAATAAATAGTCTGAGAAGGAAATCATAAACATTATATTGATAATAATCTTCAGTACACAATCGCAATGCCACAATACATCATAAGATAGCGTAGCTTAATCGAATCACCATTGTTGAATGAGAATAGACGATATCTAATTATAATACGTTAATAACAAAAGCATACCATACGTAACCGTATTAGTTTCCTGTTACATTGTCTCTGTGGAGAACGTCAAGGCTTCTTAATAAACGTTCTCGGTTTTAAGTGGTCTTTAGGATGCTTGTTATTTAAATTAACGACTTCTTGAAGCAATACGCGGTGGTGTTTCCTAGTTGCGATAGCGCTACTAATCGGTTGCGCTGTTTAAGCAACGTAAATATACCTAATTTACTAAATATAGTATTTATATGCGGTATGTGCGCTTTTATTTTAAGCAACCAAAATATTATCCGTTAATGTAAATAAATCCAGAATAAGATACCACAAAATAACGCATATAAAAATATCACAATAATATATAAATTTAAAATTAAAAAACCCGGACTTTTAATAGTGTACATTATTCTTCTAGTCTTGAAAATCAAAATAGGTTTATCACACACACACATTCACAATCTCACATATTCACCCACACTCAGATACACAAACACACACATACACATAGACATAGACGACGTCAAACTTATAATACGGGGGGTATAGAAGTGTTAAAAGTATTTGGGTATAAGTAAAGGTCTCGAAGTTTTCAATCTTACATTATGTCGACGAACTGGAAAATTCTGCGAACATTCCGGAAAACCGCGACCCTATTCGTTTTGTAATGGGCACCGAGGGAGTAGCCAAGAGTTTCAGTTTTTTTAAAACCTCATTTGACGCGAACGTTATTACTGCCACGTAAAATAAAGCTCCAAATAAATCTTGAAAGGTTCGGTATATACACATAACTAGTTGTTTCCTGCGGTTTCACACACGTCAACTCAATCATATGAATAGTATTATTATGTACTTCGTTGACATAAACTTACCTCACTACTTTGGTATCGCCTATTATATAGTGACCGCCGCGCTGCAGGTTTTACCTATACGGAAAGATTTAATCCCTAAATATTTTCAATTTTAAAAACTTTTGATTCGCATAACACACTGTAAAGAGCATGCTTTATCTCCGTAAGATTGCCTTGATATTGAAATTTGCACCCTAGCACTAAGTACCTACTATGACTGTTTTCCTTGTATTTTTCCTATTGTGTTGTTTTGCAAAAGAAATTTTCTATTCTATTCTATTCTTTTTTTTGTTGTAATTAATATTCTATGCCTAAATATTGAAAATCACTTTTGACCTAAATATGCGTTATTGTTGCTTATTTATAGATTATTCTTATAATGTTTTACCACGGACGGACCAACAAACGCATATTTTTTATTATTAGTATATTAGCGGAAATTTAACACTTTTAGAATCGATTTAAAAGGTTACAAGGCAGATAAAATCCTGTGGAATTTGCATATAATTAGGCATTTCTTTGCCGAAATCCATATCAGCTTAATTTGCTTAAGTCCGGAATAACAGGAAAAACCTGTACGTTGTTATTTATTCTTCTATATACGTTGTTATTCAAATGAGCGATCTACGCATTAATGCTCCCATACTGGAACATCTTCAGGAGATATATAGAGAGATATTTCGTTTGATACAACGAAAATTTGAAAATACTTTTGCAGATATTTTTCCAATTATACGCAAATTAGCTTAGTGTTTACAGTAGCGGCGTCACCTTCTAGCACGATTCTCCCAGCTATGAGCCCAGCCGATTCCCACTTCATTTTTCATTTTTCAGTAAATGAGACGACTAGATGACTCTAAATGAGTGGCTGGTAGCCACTGGAAACAAGAAGCCGAAGACCGTAGATTTTAGAACTCTCTACAATCCACTGTAGACATATTTCCAGCAGTAAACTTCAGTCGGTTGAAATGATGTCAATTGTGTACATTTCTTCCTTCGTTTATAGTGGGTTTTAAACGAAGGAGACATGAGATGCAGATTAAATAATGTTATAGATGTAAATAGATACAGTTTAATCACGTTACAATGTAATACGAGCGGAAATTCTTTTAATTTCTAAAGACCGACAAGTGTCAATAGATTGCGAGCTCGTTGTTCTCTTAGAAAATTGAATTTCACGAACAAAGACGTCAACGGAAATCGTTTCTTCGGAGATAATAGCAGATACATTATAGTACTCAGCGGCAACTGTAGGTATCGAATACCGCGGAACGAAGAAACCTATAAAAGGTAAAGTACAAATCGAATTCAATTCAGTACCTTTTAGCTCATTACTCAGTGTGTAACTTTTAATGACAAAGACCTCGGACCTCGTTTTTTTGCATTGTGTTACAGTCAAATTTAATTATACCACCAGGAGCTCAGACAGAAATGAACCTTTTCCAGTCAGAAAAGCAGGCTCAAAACAAAAATTAAAAGACGAGGCGTAATCTTTTTTTTTCAATAATAATTGACGAACCAAGCAATGGTACGTTGAAAACCATTACCTATGATCATTGCAACACTTCGCAAAGTCACGTCCTGCAACGTGCCGCCCTGTGTCCATCAACCTAAGGCGTAGGTGCATAGGCATCGTGTTCCTGTAATTACAACAGCAACCAAGACCCAGCTGGTGACGGCAAGACAATGCTGCTTGACGGCAGAAATGAGCATGGCGATAGTACTTCCCCGGATGAGCTATGTCACGTAAAGCTCATATCTCTCTTCAATTGTTAACGGCTGATTGGCGCAGTGGGCAGCGACTCTACTTTCTGAGACCAAAGCCGTGGGTTTGAATCCCACAACTGGAAAATGTTTCTGTGAGGAACATGAATATTTTCAGTCCTGGGAGTTTACCTGTATTTTATAAGTATTTGAGTATATTATTCATAAACTTATTCATCAGTCATCTTAGTACCTATAACACAAGCTACGCTTACTTCGGGGCTAGATGGCGATGTGTGTATTGTCGTAGAAGAAAAAATATATACATACAACCCTGAAGCTTAGTTGATGATTGTGATGACGGGGGTCAGATGGCACTTAGTCATGCGCCTTTGAGGCCTTGGAATGAGTCAAAACCCAGATCAATCAAATACACGGTGCTACGGTTGTAGATGTTTTAATACCTATGTCTTGAAAGGTAAACATTTTGAGGTTAATTTTATCGTTGTAACTAAGTTGTGGAAAATTTATTGATTCGTGTGTTAAAAAGTCACACATTACACATTTTACATTTGTAAATTTGTAAAATTACCTACTTTTTGTTTCTTGGGGAAAACTAAGAAATAAATAAATGATTCATTTATCAGCCTCTTCTATGAATCTAAATTAGAAATCTTATAATAACTAGACTGGTTACGTAAAAGTGTGCCAACAAAATTTCATATTGTTACGTAAGTATTTTATCCAATCTCTGAACCCCAGCTCTTAACAATATCATATCGAACGTGCTATGTAATTAGTCAGGAACTTTAACAGAAGTTTCTAACTAAAAACGTGACAGATACCATCTACTAGAGATTATAATTAAGAGAAAATTGCAAAAATCGTAGCCGTAGACATTATTGATATCTAGGTTGAAAATTTTACAAACAAGTAAAACTCTCTTAGAAAATACTTTTATATTAACATAAAAAGTTGTTAGATTATTATTAACGATTATAGAAATTTAAAAAGTTATTTAATTTTCACCCCGAATGGTGTAGATTCTCGGTGCTCGAAGTCTCAAAATTACAAATTTTAACATTCAGCCGCTGTAGGTTGTCTGTTAGTCAGTCAGGACAAAGCCGTTTACAGTCATAGATGATCATGAATACATACATATTTATAGAATATAGGTAATAGGTATGTAGGTCGCCTATTAAACTGATGAAAGTTTCATAATACTTACTACCAGGTATCAGCTACGAATAGCGCGCCAACTACTAAAATTATGTGTGCAAACGTTGAACGGAATTAATGAGCGTCCTCAAGTTTACGTGTAAGAATATGCTATGCTACATCATGGATGCAATATAGATAAAGTTCACTCCAACGATGATATATAATATACGTATGTACCCGGCCGAGTTTGCTGTGGGCTTCATAGCCCAGGACCCCGTATTCAGTTACTCTTGAAAGTTACCAGTCAAGTTCACACAAAATGCCATACTTGGCAGCGCCAATACTCTTCCAATATGTTGTTTGGATATGAGAGATTGACACAGATAAGCTTCTGGTAGAATAGTAACTGAACTGACCCGCACTGCTGTCAAACGTCACTTTTGTTTATTTATTTTTTTGGAAAGGTGACGTTTGATAGCAGTTATTGCATGATTTACGTTAGTCGCAAGCCTGTCGCGAGATACGTAATCACTTTACACACTACGAGTTTGGTTACGTGACTTTATTTTTATGTTATGTCCATCTATTTTAATAAATGAAGCTTTGACTTTTTAAGTAACTATAAGAATGTCCATGATTACTATTATCTATTCTGTGTCCTTATGGTGAAGTAACCTGATTGTAGGTAAGTTACGGTGCTGTTGAAGTACAAGTAATGGCCGAAGGGTCCTACAAGACCTGGACACTTTTTCTGGACCTGGTTAGTCTTTTTATTCAACTACAAGTTAGTTGTGATGATGAGACAGTGATGATGCAGTCTAGGATGGTAGCGGACTTACATGTTAGGTATATGGCAGTTATATTAAACCCATAACGCCTAAACGGTTGGTACGCGGTATCATACAAGAACGCAAATACGCTTGGCTTGGCTTGGTCTTTGTTTGGGGCTAGATGGCGATGTGTGTATTTTCGCAACATATTTATTTTATTTTGTCGGTGGGGTGGTAATTACCCACGGCTGAATTCTCAAAAAAAAAACCCAAATTGTAGAGCAGCCGAGTGTTGAACCCAGTACCTTAAAGATCACATCCCTGTACCAGAGAGGTCTTTAAAACAACTTATATGTAGCACAGCATAGCATTTAGCACGAGCGGAAGTTTGAGAAGCCGGGAAATTAAGCGTTCGATGTCAGGCGACAGAAAGGTTTTTCAGCATACTCTTAATTCAAGAATGATAACTATAAAAGTAGGTTAGTTTAAAGTATAAATTAACAATATTTTAAAATAAATATGTATATTAGTAAAACCTACTTTTTATAAATCCATAGCTGATCCCCGCGGTTTTGCTCGCTTTAACTAAACATCGTAACGAAATTGAATACACCGATGCAGTGATTGAGCCGAACAAAGAAACATTCACATTATTCTTAGGTCGGTTTTCCGCTACCGCTGTGAGATATAGCTGCGCGATGAGGATATAGATTTTGTAGATATATAGAGTGTCTGTTTGTCCCTCAGGCCATCCATCTACCCGGCCTATCAAATCTGAATGAAAGGATATGAACTAATAACTTCACAAATACCGCGATCGGCGAAAATATGTAAAACACCCAAGCCAAAAATGTGTCTTACCTCAAAGATTGTCGTAACTTTTGCAAACAGGGCTGTTTAAATAGTTTCTTTTAAAAGTATGTGTTGCCAGGCTCTTCGAACTGCTCTCAAAGGCATAACGTTGTGTATGTAGATTTTTTATCGATAATTATAATTGTAAACGAAAAATTCTAAATAGTAGTTAACTTTGTAATAGCGTTTAACGAAATATTTTATTTACTTATAAAATTATTTTGTCAATCTTGACTCAGCAACTCTAATGAAATGCTCGCTTAATAATGCCGGCCTTAAAATTTTGTTTAATTTAGCATGAAGTTTTCGTCCCACTAATCTCAAATTGTTCTAAGAAACTTTTTACAAGTCATTTTAACTGGTCAAAAGAGAAAAGTTTTATCACGTTTTAAACATGGCTCATTTTAAACAAAACAATCTAAGCGTGCAAAGATTAATAAGAAGACATTTTCAATCTTCTATTATCATCACAGGTCTAAAAACAAACTAAAATGTGTTTTTAGAACTTAACAAAAATGTTAAACAAACATTGCATTTCCTTATAAAAAATGTTTGTATATACGTTTATCCGTTTGAAAGCGATATCGAACATCCGGGTACTTTAGAAATAGATTAGGTATGAAGACTATCTACCTATGAAAATTAGTTGGTAGGTCAGTAATTATATATCGATATTGGCAAATAAAACAAGGTAGTGACGGACGTCCAACAATCAGACTGACAAACAAGAATAGAAAAAAAAATAGAAAAGTAAAATATATTAGCGGGATTTTATATCCCTTACCTGTATTGTGGTGTGGACTAGTTAAACTCGGCTAACCGCTATAATATAGATTAGTACCACACTTTTAGGTGAAATTTTCCAACACCCTCTGTCAGACCTGTATCAAAGGAATGACCAAGCAACATTATATATTTATATGCTAACTATTCGGGGTAAATTTGTAAAGGATCTTTTGTTCCGTGTAAATAACTATGGTTGCGTTATTTTCACAAATATCAAAAGTTTGTCGACCTCACCCTAGCGCAATGGTCAGCTCTGTGTCTAGTAAAAATTAGATTCTGGAAAGATCCATAGATTGAATTTTGGGAATTTATAATGACTGAATTTTCTCTTGATTAGCTCCGTGGGCTGCTTCTAGCGTGGCTAGTTACCACCCGACTGACAAAGACGCACAGCCTTGCGATTGAGCGTTCCGGTACAATGTCGTGTAGAAACCGATTAGGAGAATGGGTTTGTGGCGGTCTGCACATAACCAAACTAGATGGCGCCACAAAGATCCTGCATCGCGCTAAAGAAGTGTTCACGAAATTTGACCATATAAACAACTTCAAAAGGTGAATGGTCGGACCACGGCCCGGAGGAAGATCAGCCTCTCCACAGCTCCCGTACAGGTTTAATATAACTCCAATACCCTTAAAAACCGATTATCATCTTAGACTGGCTCATCATCGCATGCGGGGACTAACTTGTAAGAATATAAAAAAAATGGTGTTTATTGGTGGTATTTTCCCTATCTTCTTCTTACCTAACTGATTTCATTAAGTCATATGCATCAAAAGGTCTTACCGTGTTTTACTCCGGGAATCGAGGCCGGTACCTCCGAAACACAAGGCTACATCACTGTGCTAAAACGGTTCATTATCATCATATCAACCCATTACCCACTACAGCGCACTTCTCCCACAATGAGAAGGGGTTAAGGCCGTAGTCCAGTGCGGATTGGTGGACTTCACACACCTTTGAGAACATTATAGGCATGCAGGTTTCCTCACGTAGTTTTCCTTCGCCGTTGAAGCAAGTGATATTTAAATTGCTATAAACGCACATAACCTAGAAAAGTTAGAGGTTACAATAGATATGCACTACGCATAGTTGACTACGAATTACTGCGAACATCATCGAGGCACATACCATAACCCCATTTTATCAATACCAAGTGCTCAGATATATAGCATGTCATATACTATATCCAATACAGTTAGCAATCGGTTTGAAGACCCAAAAACCCGTGACTATCGAGAAAGTTCTTTGAATCGTTTCTGAGAACATAAGTTAAGTTTTCCGGGATATATAGCCAAAAGAGGTTTTAATTTTCGGCAGCTTATAAACATAATTTGTGTTTGCAGGTATATAGCAGATATAAAACACCTTACTGTTTCGTTGCATGTTCTACTTTGGAACAAGAGGTCCCGGTTTATATTCGCAGGTCAAACATTACAAGAAGTTAGGACATTGGAGTTATAGATAACGCAACTGCACAGCACGTTAAGCCGTTGGTCTCGGTGAAAGTGTCTGTTTGTGTGTTACGTATGTGTAGCTCAACCATTAACCGATCTAAAACCACAAGTAGGTAGGTTATATAAATAAAAATATTGTTAATATATTGCGTTGCACTTAATATTACTTAATAAACTTTTGACGAAATTGTTGTGACGAAATCGTGAGCATCTGCCAGTTTATTAAATGTTCATAAAACATGCCGAGCGATGTATTTAGTAAACAAATCATGTTTCGTTGTCAGGCCTTTGAAGTTTTTTTTTTACAAACATTGGTTGGTTATATCTCAGATCGCAATTTCAGTGTGTTTACTTCGAATATTCATGAGTCATCGTACGAACTTAGAGCTAGTTCAGACATGGCGGATTCCGCGCGGATGCAAATCGCGCGGTTGAACCGCGCGGATCCTAATTACATTAGCGCCTTACAAATCGTTCATACCTGTCCGCACGGATTGACAATCCGCGCGGCTCAACCGAGAAAATGAATTCGCGCGGTCGCCGCTCGGTTTTATTTACTTGACGTACCTAGAGGGCGTTCAGTTGCTCCGCGGAAGCCGCGCGTATCGGACGGTGACAATGGATCGCTTCGACACCGAGCTATTCATCGATGAGGTGGAAAAAAGACCTGCTTTGTGGAACATCCAATGTGCAGAATATTCTAACAAAACGATTAAAAACGGAGCTTGGCAGGAGCTGGTGGAGATTTTTGGAGAAAATGAGGATTCTTTGGAAAAGAAGGTTCTTTTTGGTCAGTAGACATTTAATTATACATTTTACCAGGGTAGTTTACATGTTTTGTAATAGACAGTCCACCCCAAATAACTGAAATGTGTATAACGTTGTTTGGCGGTACGTAACGAGCGCGGGAAAACTATCACGTTACCACAGTAACGTATAGCTATTAACTGTAATATGTACAACCCACCAACGCGACGCGCCATCTTGAGTTTAGTTATTTGGCGCGAACTGTAACAATTTTAATTTCATATTTTCGTGTCTTGCCATTCTACACGACCCTCATTCACAAAGTAATTAGCATATTTGTCTCTAATGTTTAATGATGATGGTGTACCCCTTCCTGCATGTAATGTAATAAGATTACTCATTGGCGCAGTATGTAAAGTATCTTCATACTGTATACCATCTCTAGTTCTAACAAAATTGTGTAGCACGCAACAGGCCTTTATTATGTCTTCGGCAAAGTCTATATTCACGTTTATAGGCCTATGAAAAATGCGCCACTTGTTTGCCAGAATTCCGAAAGTGCATTCAATAAAACGTCGAGCTCTTGATAACCTGTAATTAAATATTTTTTTTTCATATGATAGCCCTTTACCTGCATAGGGTCGCATTACATTTTCGGATAAACCAAACGCTTCATCGCCAACTATGACGTATGGCAATGGTTTAGGATCTGTTTCAGATATTGGTTTAGGTTTTGGTATGTGTAATGACTTTTCTATTAACCTTTTATAAAATGCTGAATTTTTAAAAATTGCAGAATCACTACTTTTTCCGTAAGATCCGATATCTATGAAAGTAAAACAATATTTACTATCACAAAGTGCCAACAGTACTATGGAAAAAAAAGTTTTGTAATTATAATACAAAGAACCCGAATCTTTGGGTTTTGTAATCCTTATATGCTTGCCATCTATGGCGCCTATGCAATTGGGAAAATTTGCATATTTTTCAAAATCTTTAGCTATTTTCTTCCATATATCTTCGCTGGGTTCAGGCATGACGTTTTTTGTGACTTTTTCCCACAGAGTTTCACATACTTCACGGACAATTCCTGTGATTGTAGATTTGCCAAGACGAAAGTTGTAATGTAGTTCTCCAAAGGAACAACCAGTACCCAGATATCTGAAAAATAAAATATTAATCTGTATCGTTTTGAAAGTCTGCCGGGTCCGCTAGTTAAAGCATAATGAGTGTCTTGAATTACCTAACCGCTACTGTATTTATATTTGTTAAAGATAGTGATTTCTGTTCCAGGTGTATCATTACAAAAAAAATGGAAGAACATCCGTGATGCTTATAATAAGGAATTCAAGAAAGGCAAATCAATTCCTTCTGGTTCTGGTGCATGTAAAGGTTCAAAATACATGTATTTCGACCGGCTTTCTTTTCTTCAGAAGACGATAGAAAACAAAGAAACTATCACAAACATAGATGAAGCCAAAAATGAAGAAATTCGGAACATTGACCAAAAGCTAGATAATTTTGTAAATGCACGTGAAATACAACCGGTACCCAATAAAAGGAAGAAAACTAAAATTACTTCAGAAGAGCGATTGGCTAACATATTAGAAAATAGTATTGAATCAAGAGATAAAATACAAAGACAAATACAAGAAAGTATGTCAAAGCAAGATGATGATGATAAACTTTTTTGCATGTCATTGTATAAAGAGTTAAAGAAAGTTCCAGAAAATAAACGATTGGCTACTAAAATTGAATTGCTCCAGGTAATACAGAAAGGGCAGAAATTACCATCGCCTATTCATATCACGAGCCAGCAAAACACGCCTAATGCAGTATTTTGGCAAAACCAACAATATTCAAACCCACAAGGATATTTCACTGGATATTCTACAATAGTACCAGGAGAGTCTCCATCGCCTTTATCATGCAATAGCACTGACGATTCACAGTCTTCTATAGTACAAAATATATATTCTGACGTATAAAATAAATATCTTACCTTAATGTGATCACGAGTTTTTCTTCTGGGGACACGCTTGACCTCATATGGGTATCATTAGATTCAATTTGTTTACTCATCATTTCTAATAATTCATCAAATGAATTTATCGACATTCTCAAATAATTGAAGAATTTTGGTTCAAAACTTCTTAATTTTGGATATAAAGTCTGAAACTGACCATGAGTAAACCGATCGCGTAATATTGGATGCACCCAATACTGCCGTTTCTTCTTTCTTTCTTTTTTACGGAGCAACAAGTACACACATATTGCTTCTTCGACTTCCATGATTGGACTGTCACCCTATGCGAATAACGGCACTCCGCATGTACATCCGCGCCTGTCTGAACACTTGCGTTTAGAACCGCGCGATTTGCATCCGCGCGGAATCCGCCATGTCTGAACTAGCTCTTAAGCCGTCAATTGGATCCTGCAGGTACCATTACTCAACCGCCATGTAATCCCTACATCATAACACGTTTATTTTTTTAAAAGCTGAAAGATATATGACTGTTTTTGTTATGACGTAATAACCTAGTACGTAATAGCATCATTCGAATATTCCAAATTCAAAATTAATTTATTTCAAGGCAGCCGTAAAACTTTATAAGCAGTTTGTAAACGTTAAGTTGTGGCAGCTCTACCAACGGTTGTTAGTGACAATAAACCGCAAACGACGACTTGACGTACTCTTCAAAGCACGACATCATCGTTATGAACCCATTGCCGGCCCACTACAGAGCACGGGTCTCCTCTCTGTATTAGGCTTGAGGCTGTAATCCACCATGCTGGCCCAGTGTGACTTGGTAGTCTTCAAAACCCTTGTGAACTTTATGAATAACTAAACTCGCTGGCACACAGGTTTACTCACACAAGTATAGAGGGTTATCGAACTTGGACCTCCAAAAAGGAGATCCTAACCACAAGACTATCACCGCTTTTTACGTGCTCCAAAGCACTACGGTAGATAACGTCAATAAAATCCAAATTCCGCGCTGGTACTGAGAATTTCTTGCCAGAAAACCCAATACCTAACTATTATGTAAATCATAACAATTTTCAAACGTGTAATTTAAAACTCGAGTTTTCTAATAGGTTTGCCATAAAATACGGGACGGTAAATTGGCTTACGGCAATATAATAGCACTGTACAAAGATTCAAGGATAAAGCGCTACTAAAGATTGCGTATTTATCTAGTAATGCGGTTTTGTAAACAAGCTTTCTTAATAGCCGGCATGGAATTTGTTTTGTCTGTTTTATAACAGTCTGTAAATTTTGTAAAATTATTTAATGGCGGAAAATTATTCGTGGTAATTGAGACATTTATTATGTTCTCATATGTTTCAGGAGCACACTTATTGTTAAGAAAGTTGAAAAATAATATTATTCACAGTAGGTAGATATTAAGATGAACGTCTCAACAAAATCCAACAGACAGGCTGTAGCAGCATTGAGATGTATACTTCCAGAGTTTGGTCACAACACAACGGAGCTACAAAAGGATTACAAAGTTGAATTACTCTTGTATAATCTTAATCATCATCAACAGAATATTAGTGTCCATTACTGAACATGGGGCTATCAGAGACCACATCATCAATTCGTCATTATCGGCCCTCAGCCTCTCTTAACTGACCGTTTTCCAACGACCATGCTTATTTCTGGCGTAAAGCAGCACTGCTGCATTTAATATAGTCAGTGGCGTGCATAGAGGGTATGCAGACGGTATAAAAAGAAGAAAACCTCCAGTACGAGTTATAAAAAACTTAAAGATATGTATTTTAAGAGTTATAAAATGCCTACCGTGAAGTATTTATAACTCATACTGGGAGATTTTCTTCATTTTGTATCATCTGCATAGCCTCTATGCACGCAGCTGGTTCTAGTCTAAAGGGCGAATTGACAATGGACGCAGGCCGTTCCTTGAATGCACTGCGAATGGTTCCTTTATTTATAGGCGATGGTTCTACAATTACTCTCAGATGAGCCAGATGACTAAGCAGATGCGTAGCTTGCTCAATATCGCATAGGGTAACTTAGACTTCTAATATAGACTTCAGCCTCACTTCAACGGCTACTCACCAACCTACTGACGAAGACGTACCGCTAAAAAATTGAGAAGAAGAAGAAGAGGAAACACTTTATTTCACGTATAACATGCAGGAAAAGAAACAGTAAGGAGTATACACAATGTAGACATGCAAAGGTGGCCTTTTTGCTGTAAGCAATATCCTACAGGCAACCTTTGTAGATAGGACTTACAGCAAGAGAACGGGATAGTGCGATGAGTGTTGATAGATATACATAAATACCAAGATGTAAAGATACGAATACATAGATTATTTAAATAAACATACGTAATATATAAATATAAAATATACATAATATATATAAATATATAACAAACATAATATATATAAGTAGATTTTATATTATAATTGAGCCTACCAGTAAGATATCAATTAGAAACCGATTATTGCTATTGGCCTGCCTTACCCTCTAACAGGTTAGGCCGCTACGATCATAGACTTCATCATCAGTTACCATCGGGTCAGATTACAGTAAAGTCTTACTTGTGGGGAATAAAAGAATCTGTTCATGATCGATTTTTACTAGACCGACAATTACTGTCCAAAGGTGTGAGGTAAATGTATCCTAGATAACTTTACCTTACTTATTAACGCATTGCCTTATTTGTCTTCAGTGAAAACAGGCTTAGGTCATGACAGTGGAGACTCTAGGTAATTAAAATCTTACTGTTGCCAGCCGCGCATTTCGTAATATTAACCCTTCTTCGTATTTGACTTTCGCATCAAGTCTAATGGATACCTTTTCTTTTGTTCGTTAATGAAAAACACGCGTCTTGGTATATCGAGTCAAATACATTAGGAACTCAATTTGCTAAGCAATATTTTACTTAACCTCATATCGATAACTATTAAATATTACATATCATAAATTCTTCTTTAGTATAAAAGTTGCAAGTACTAGAACAGAGTTAGGGAATTGGCGGTTTCACATTACTCAGAAGGCATGTAACATGTTAGACAGTCTTTCCCTGTTATTATTAAGATAATAAGCCCAAAGTAGCGGTGATAGCCTAGTGGTTATGAATTCAACCTCCCTTTTAATTTAGAGTTCAATCCCTCGGAGCACCTATAAATTTACGAGTATATTCGTTTTAAAATATCCTCCTCCTTGATGTTCTCAAAGGCACGTGAAGTCTAACAAGCTGCAACTCGTGGACTACGGTTCTTCTCATTCGAAGAAGAGATTTGTGCCCTGTAGTGCATCAATAGGCTTATGAATATTATGATAAACCTGACAAAAGTTAAAAACACCACAAGAAGTTTAGTATTTAATCGCATTGCTATTATAATATAGCATTTATATTTAAAGCGAACTCTGAAATGACCTTGTGACTGTAGCGAAGACAAACTAATCATAAACAGAAGTGTACCTAACTTCACGGGCCAATGCTAATTAGTTAGCATAAATGTTATGGCTAACTAATATAACATGAAAATACATAGACATAATATTACTAATGAAATAACATCTTGAGGTTGATCTCTAGATGTTTCTCTCGAAATTTAATAATGGCTCCTTGACCTTGTTTATCGATGTTAATGCAAAACATTTCCCATTACACCTTCCTAAAGTATTGGGATTCTTGGAATACGATAATTTGGAATGTAAAGCATCATCGTTATCAACCCTTTACTACTCTCGCACTCGTCTCCTCTTAGAACGTGAAGGGCCGTAGGCCGTAGTCCACCACGCCGGCCAGGCATTGATTGGTAGACCATGTAAGGAGTAACATTAAATTTTAATTAAACTTTTGAATACTAATAATTGATAGTTGCTAGATATTATACTTAATGGTTTGCAATTTACGAAAAGGGTTTTATTTTTATCATCATGTCATATCGAACCATTACCGGCCCACAACAGGGCACGGGTCTCCTCCCACAATGAGAAGGGGTTAAGGCCTTAGTCCACCACGCTGGCCCAGTGCGGATTGGCGGACTCCACATACTTTTGAGAACATTATGTAGAGATAAGGTATGCAGGTTTCCTGACGATGTTTCCTTCACCCAGTGGCGTGCATAACGGGTATGCAGATAGTATAAAATGAAGAAAATCTCCAGTACGTATCTAGTAAGTAAGTAAGTATCTGCATACCCTGTGCATACCCTCTATGCACGCCACTGCCTTCACCAATGTTCATGACATTGTTTGGATATTTTTATATAAATACGGGTGCATTTTTAATAAACTTTAGTCTAGTCCAAGACTTAGACGATTAATTAAAATTCTAGGGGAGCTTAACAAAGCTAACGAGATCTTTGCGCCTTACCACATGACAAATTAAATGAAAGTGTGAAAGATTAAGTACCTACTGTTCATACCTTTTAGCGGTGAACTACTCTCATTTGATCAGACTTAATATGAGACTGTGCGTCTTGTTGACAATCCTAAACTAACCAGCAAGTTGAAAACTTTACACTCACATCGTTTTGTGAGTTCTAGCATGTTTATTATTGGGATTGTTCTAAAGCTTCGTTGAAACTAATACGATCTTCTCTATTATACGACCATGCGCAACTGTAACTTTTGTCCATACCACCTGAATGGCTAGTGTTTCTCGATCAAACTCTACAACAGATAATTAACTCCACACGCATACAAATTGTAGAACTACAAAATGTGCTAATTTCCTAAATTGGAATTTGGAAAATTTATAATTTCAGAATATTTTCTGGTTGGCTCTCTGGGAGGCTTTGGCAATAGCTACGGACATACCGCCTAGTAGAAGCAATTTAACGATCTGGTACGATGTCGCGTAGAAACCGTTTAGAAATATGAATTTAAACTATCCACACCTTTTACAGGTTAGCCCTTTAGCGTCATTACCACCAGGTGAAATTGCAGTCAAGGACTAAGTTGTAGCAAAACAAAAAAAAAGCCTATCGATCACTATGCATTCTCGTCTAGATTTTAATATGAAGGTGATCCTAATAACCAAAATGATATAAAAGTAGGATCCACTTAAAGTGGTTCACTCTAGTCTAAAGCATGTGCTCTTGATTCAGGCAAGTAAGAGTACGAAAGTTAAATAAAGAAAAATGATTATTACGTTAGAAAAAAAAGACAAAAGGGTCAAACACAAAATAGATGCGTATTTACGACGACGACGACGACTCTGGAAAGGTGACCTGAGTGCTACATCAAGATTGTTATGGAGAAGAAAAACATTTGATGTATCATAAAACCCGGGATATATATCTAATACGTAGATTATTACATAATTAGTGCCAACAACTTCATCTGCATAGAATTTCCGATCACATTTAACATTTTCGGTGAGGATTTTTTTAAACTGTGTAATATTAATTTAATGAAAAAATACTAATTTTAGTGGATTTAACTTAAAAAACTTGGGGCACTATTTTCAGAAACTGTGAAACACGAGATTTGGCCTTTTTTTACAAAAAAACAAGTTCAATTTCAGTTATAACTTAAAAAATGTCAGACTTTCATACCAACTTTTTCCCCTGCTTAATACTGGCAGAAGTAGAAATACTTCTGAATTATAGGGTGCTTGAAGAATATTGTCACAAAATTTCCAATTTCTATGTACATTGTACAGTTGTTTTGGCTTTAGAAAATAAAGAAATAAATGTGGCTAAATATAATATTTAAAAAAAACTGATGCCGGAAGGGTTTTACAGACCCATTCTTAGCAACGCGTATGAATGATTAAAATGAGAAAGCAAAGCGCTTGGAATATGTCAGTGGAATACCAAGTACGTAGTAAAGCCAACCCCAAAGGTACGTGTCGACAGACCGGATCGGAGCTGCAGAAATAGGTTATTGAAAGATGACATGATGAATTGGTCTATTCCATCTATGTTTCACTTTTTTATTCGAACACTTCAGTTGACACACACTTTTAACACACCTAACACCCTTAATTATACTAATAACTTAAGAGGTTTAATGTAAAGTTATAAAAGTTGTTAATATTTTACAGACTATAAAAAATAATCTTCACATATCATTAATAAGTGAAATGTGTATTTAAAGTTTATCAGCTGTTTCCCGCGTTCTTCGTCTGCGTATTACTACAGCTTTTTAGCAAATCCCGTGAGAACATTTAGTTTCCCTGGGATAAATATGTTATAACCTATGTTACTCTCCACCCTTTCAACGGACACTATGCCAAAAATCAAGATGATTGTGTGCTCATTTATGGCGTACACAAACTACAGACAAACAAACATTCTTTCGCATTTACAATATTAGTAGGCAGTTAGTAGTTTATAATATTTAGCAAGTAGAGTCTATCAATCTACAATAATTATTTAGAGTACCGTATGTCGTCCGAGTTTTATTGCTGCACAGCTTAGCATGTGCAATTTATATTTATAGAGTTTAAGTATGCTCCATCTGAGATTTATGGCTGCTGAACTTAACATTTGCAATCTTTAGTTATAGCGTAAAGGAATGTCATATGAAACTTATTCTTAACTTTATGGCTACAGAACCTGGTATTTGCAATCTATATCTTTATAATTATAGTTTCGCTAGTGTCATCTAAACTTCATAACTGCAGAACTTAGCATGTGCAGTCTAACTTTTTGCTGAGCTTTATCGCTACAATGCTCACCATTTCTTAATCTTACCACGTACAGCTTTAAATCAATAACTGCTGTATAAGATTTAGCATATGCAGCATGAAATGAACAACTGTTGTATAAGTATTCCACAAAACACGCAAGAAGCTTGGACCCTACTACAGTGAATATATGTGTAGAACATATACTACAAGACAACTATAATACAAGATGATAGAGGTAGGTTTTTCCGTAGATTAGTAAAAAACTCGAAGAAAACATAATCTTAATACAAAATTTCATCCAAATCGTTTGAGCGGTATCCGAAAGAAAATATTATGTTCGCTTAAAGAACTAAGAAATCCACTTCAGCTTTACTGACCACATCAAAAACATTCAGATTATATTAAGCACCTTCTTTGAATAAATAACCATTATACCCTCTTAAACCATCATACCCACGTGTTAAGTCACTAAGCCGTAATGCCTTCATACAATAACAAACACATATTTTCTTATAGACTGCAATTCTAAACTTTACCTACATTATAAAAACTTACCGGACGTAAGTAATTACAGCTTGCTTTTTATTTACAAACGCGTCCAAAACACTCTACGTTGCTTTCAACACATTTGTCACATAATCTTTGCATTTAATTACTCGGTTTATTCAACTTTTAATAAACAAATGATACATATATTAGAACAAATAAAAAAACAGTATCTAGTTCACCAATATTTGGTACATTGTATGTGTTTGCGATCACTTTTGTTTCGAGTAGTAGCGAACCATAGTCTTGGCAATATTTACTATCGTATGATAACTTTGTGGACTGAACAAGCTACAGCGTCGTAGCTCGTAGCATGGGGAGACGGGCGGGGCGTATTAGCAGTCGGGCACGCGGCGAGCGACTGGCATGGAAAATCGCCTGAAAACACCTAGATACCGTAGACGTTATTACGACTATACATGTACGGTATATTATGGTTTTCCCGGATCTACCTAGAGCCCGTGCCTTTGTAAACATGACCGCTGCGCGGCGTAGCGTGGTCGCTTATCACACGATCTTCGGTGGTTTTGATCGTTATCTTCAAACTAACACACTCGTATTTCACATGAGCGATGCGTAATTATGTGCTGTAATAAAATATGAAAAATGCAACCATTATGTGAGACCGAAAAATTACAACCAATAAATAAAAGTTAGCCCTAAA
Organism: Pararge aegeria; assembly: GCF_905163445.1. NCBI lineage: Eukaryota > Metazoa > Arthropoda > Insecta > Lepidoptera > Nymphalidae > Pararge > Pararge aegeria. Next base: position 13,732,673 of record NC_053187.1, on the reverse strand, counting down.
AACTTTGATCCAACATTTCCTACCTTAATTTTTGTTTAGTTAAAAAAAAAATATACGTGTGTACGTATTTTCAACTGATTTAAAAAAAGGAGGATGTATGTTTTTTTGTATATTTGTTACTCGATTGCTTCGCGAATTATTAACTGATTTTGTTATCATCATCATATGCAACCATTACCAGCCAACTACAGAGCACGGGTCTCCTTCCACAATGAAAAAGGGTTAAGGCCGTAGTCCACCACGCGGCCCAGTGCGGATTAGTGGACTCCACACGCCTTTGAGAACACTATGCATGCAGGTTTCCTCACGATGTTTTCCCTCACCGTTGAAGCAAGAGATATTTTAATTACTGAGTGCTGGGATTTGAACTCGGGCCCCCGAAAGTGATGTTGAACTCCTACCCTATGCACCACCGCTTCATTTTTAATGTAAAACGTAAAATATTACTAGGTACTTTCCTTGTTAGGTAGGTGCTTTAGCTTATAGTAATTTGACATTTTACTCGACACCAACTTAATAATGTTGTGGAAAATATTTATTATTAGCTTTTTAGGTTTTTAACAATGTCGGTTATTTTTTGAAAAAAATATTTACATTTAAATATGGGCATTATTTATGCCGCCATATCTTCTTATATATATAAGATAAGTTTAAAACCGTAATAACATTACACTCATTTTAGAAAAATGAGACATTGTACTCAGTGGCGTGCATAGAGGGTATGCAAATGATATAAAATAAAGAAAATCTCCAGTACGTGTTATAAAAAACTTAAGGATAGGCTTTGTAAGAGTTATAAAAAAACCTACCCTTAAGTATATATAACACGTAATGGAGATTTTCTTCGTTTTATATCATATGCATACCCTCTATGCACGCCACTGATTGTACTTCCATGACCATGCTTCCTATTTTATAATATCTTTCCAGAAACCGTAATATGAATTTCATAGGAGGCAGTTATCATAGAAAGACACTTTTAACAAAATGTATTTTAGCTCATTTTTATAAAATGAAGTGTCGATTGATAACAAATTCCTGAGTATAATAGCGGCAACTACTTAATTTTATTCCAACTACTTAATTTTATTCCAACTACTTAATTTTATTCCAACTATTACTGTAAGGAACAAAATATTCCTAGCCCCATTTTACCCCTTTAGGGGATACCAATAAGACCATTTTCATTTTTTTTTTATCTAGTCATGGATTGCCATAAAACAAAATTTCAAAGGCAGTAAGGGCGTTTTATTTCAGTTTTAAGTTTATTAATTAGTTTAATTACATACCATCAGTAGGTACGTAATTAAATTAGTTACGTGCAATACGTGAAGTTCTCCGCACTGCAAAGAAACTGATCCCTAAGGTGCCTTCTTCTTTCTTCCACAAGTCCTTCACTATTCAGGCTTTGGAATGCCTTGCCTTTTTGGCTACAAGAGAGGCAAAATCAAACAAAATCTTTAAAAACTTGTGAAAGATCATTTTTTGGTCTCAATCATCTGATGACCCGTGATAGTTCAATGCTCTCTTCTTCCTCTTTTTTTTTATTTTATTTATTTTGTTTCATATTTAATTTATTATATTATTGATAGTAAATATATTTTTTATATTTTATTGTTTTATATATATTTATTTAAGTAATGATATACTTATTTTATGGGTATTTGTATATGTGCACCACCAACCCATTTTCTGTAATTGTTTTCTTCGCCATTGGTTGCCTGGAAGAAATCGCTATGAAGCGATAAGGCCGCCAGATTGTATACGTTGTTTTGTTATACTTTTCTTTTTTTTATGCACTTTTTGTGGTGTGCAATAAAAGTATATTCATTCATTCATTCATACGTGCAAAACCTTTAATTTGAAACTTTTCTTTTCTTTTATTTGTGTATGTATCTAGCAGCAATGGTAATAGATATAAACTATGAGAAATTTCGACTTTCTTACCGATTAGATACGATTCATAAGATACAGCCAGCTAACAGAATACGGAAGGACGAACGGACGGACTGACAGTTGAGGATCAGTAATAGATCCCGTTGATACCCTTCGGGTAGGTACAGAATAAAAAAAAATTACTGAGACCACTGAACTAAGGAAAGATGGCCTTTGCGTAAAGCTTGCTTTGCGGAATAAGTATCGGCTGCCGCAGAAAATTCCTTAATCTCACGGGAAATCAGAAATTCTAAGCGGACAAAGTTGATACACCGTTGACTTCTGGGTTTGCTTATTTTTCATTAGGGTATTAATAAAAATAACACCAAACTTAATTAGCTAATAAATCATAATTTTTATCATAAATAATAAATGTTAAGGTGTAAAATATCCTTATAGAGATAATAATCCTTGAACTTGAACTGAACACGAAACCGGGCAGTCAGATTCTGCCCGTGACATCCAACTTGACATCTCGTACTCTCTTTATTTATATAAGGTATACTTATTAACCGTATGTAAATAAAGGATGTTAATTTTCCAGTGGAGACGAAGAGAAAAAAATTCAAAGGTATCAATCGAATAAACCATATGTTTTTTTTGCGATTAGGCATAGATTTCTTATTAATATTATAAATATTAATAAGAAATCTTAGCATAGATTTCTTATTAATATTATAAATATTAATAAGAAATCTATGCCTAAGATTTTTTTGTATGTAATCGACTAACTCTGAAACTTCTTAACCTATGTTAATAATCATAACTAATATTACAAATGCAAATATTTGTTTGCATGTCCTTCCTTCAAGCCCTTATATAGCAAACAATCAATAGGTTTAGTTGAAAGGAAGCAGATTAACATAGGCTACTTTTTATTCCAGGATAACAAACGGCCCTACGGGTTTTTCAAAAGGACGCTGGCGACATTTTCTTTTTCATAAATCTACTTTATCCAGGAGTAGCATAAATAGCCAAATTGGCATGCGATTACATTGACACATGTTATGTAGTAAAAATATCACCCTCCTTTTGGAAGGCAAGAAATAATACATAGCACTCAGTATTAACAAGCTACATTCATTTCATCACGAGTAGGTAAAAATGTTTAACGCCCAATAAAGTGGGCACGAGTCTGCTATTTTAATATAAAGCCTTAGAGTCGGTTTGGATGAACGCGCTAATAAAAAAAAAGTCGGCGATAACATATGACTATCTTTTAAGGTTGACTTGTACGCGGACCGAAGTCGTGAAGGACCGCTAGTTAATCAACATAGCAATCTGCGTATTAAACACATAAAACATTCATTAGCGTAATTATTGGTTAGTACATGTACCTCTAGTCCATAAGACCAATAAACTATAACAGCTTTATGGGTGTACTGACCTAACTTAATTCTTGACATGAAACTTCTTAGCGTCGTAAAGTGAACAGGTGACAGTAATAGTACATTATAGTACTTGTGTGCTATATTGATGATTAGACACGAGGCTGTATTAGGTGATAAGAGAACGATGAGAACTGAGAGGGATTTAAGTTTCATCACTTTTATACCACTTATCTGAGACCTAGAACCTTCTTGATTCAGAAATGAAAAGGAATGATCCAGAAACGATTTCACAGACAACTATATTTGGAATTACGAGTACTTTGTCGTTATGTAGGTATGAAAGGTAATGTAAGGTGTGAAGCGTTACGTTGTCACGCTATAATTAACTTTAATGTCCTAGTAATAAGTTTATTTGGAACAGTATTAAAAACCATTAAGGTCACAGGTCCGCTAGCTCAGACTTTCTTTAATAAAGTAGGTAGGTAATAATATCCTAGATGTTCTGCATGAGTATACCTTTCGTTTAGGTTGTGTAGGTACCTACTTAATATTGAGTTTTTCTTGCCGCTGGCTTCTTTTACTTTTATGACTGGATGAAGTAACTAGTAAAACACCTACCTCCTCTTTTGTCGACCTCCCTGGCGCAGAGGGGAGCGCTGTGGTTTGGTTTAAAATTTGAGGTCGCGGGTTCTATTCCCGCCAAGGGAGATTTAGGAATTTATTATTTTCGAATTTTCTCTAGTCTGGTCTGGTGGGAGGCTCTGGCCGTGGCTAGTTACCACCCTTCCGACAGAGACATGCCTCTAAGCGGTTAAACGTTCCGGTATGATGTCGTGCCGGTTTGAGGTATGGGTATAATAGCCCGCTACCATCTTAGACTGCATCATCACTTGCAACCAGTTCAGATTGCAGTCAGGGGCTAACTTGTAATGAAATAAAAAAAATTCAAACCTATACTACGGCTTGTGGATGCTGTCTATAGTTTCATACAAAAAGCGAGCGCCTAATAAGTTTTATTAGACAGATTAAATTATTATGCAAGAAAAGTAAAAAAAAAGATAAACAACCTAAAACGCTATAGGATAGTATAGGATTTAGTATAGTATTTTAGTATAGTATTTTTACGTACACGGGGAGGAAATATCAAATTTATAAATTTAAGTTCCTAAATCTCCCGTCGGTTCCAAAATTTTATATGCATTTTAAATTTATAAAGGGTAGTAGTAGTAGGCTGGTAGGTACCTATAGGATCTAAATTGTGATATAAGCGGACCTACCTAATTATTATAAAAATCACCTATTCTTCACAAAGGCAAAAATTTGTTATTTATGTTACTAATTCATGTCGCAACTAAAAAAAGCGGACCAATTTGTCTGAAATTTTAAATGGAGATAGATTATACCTTGGATCAACTACGGATATCCGAATCAACCCTATCTCCGATTTCGAAAGCATTAAGTAGGGTACAAGATTAGTCGGCTACTATTCTTGTACGTAATGTCGTTGAAATCGGAATCTCATCGGTGAACGTAATGCAAATTTAATCAGCCTTCCTCTAAAGTAGCCTGCCTGCGAACCACGATAATAGATGGCTAATGGCTGGCTGGCTAGCTGAAGTTGGTACCTCCAAAATAGTATATGAATTCAGATCCTCAAACACCCCATTTAGCACTTCCTTAATTTTAGGGAAAATATTTAAATGTAATCTAGCAATACTGATCGATTCTCATCGATGCTTGGTTTTTCTGTTCTGTTCTGTTCTGTTCCGTTCCGTTCTGTTCGACCTTTTATGATTTAATAATACATTTAATTAATGTGATATTATTAGATTTTTGATACTAAGTCTTAGACTGTTTTGTTAATGTTCATATTACGAGTACAAAATATTGTATTATTGTATTAATGGGGTTAATACAATTATTGTAACCTCACAATTACCTTATTGAACTATTGAGTTATTTATAAAATAACAATTACAAATGTTTACGTTTGTAACGTTTATTTTTATTTAATAAAAAAAATACCCTTTGACAGTTCTGTTATTGAGATAGTAGTATATTTTGGTTTGTTTTAGAAAGTAGACTTTTATTGTTTTTTTTTAAATATTTCATTGTATTTTTAAGTTTTTTTGAATGTCCTTTCGAACATAAAAGGTTTGAAAATAATTAAAGTATTACTACCGTCAGTTTTACTAAAAAAAAAGACTACCTACTTTCGGACTGTAATAGCTCCTTCAATAGTTGTAGTTAACTTTTATTGGAAAAACTCAAATGTTTATAAACAATTCCTAAATTAAACGTCGGTACGGTTGACTTATCTGCAATAAGCCACATTTTAGTTTAGCAATAGGTACTCCCCAAAAAATACTACTGTAACAAATGATTTCTTTTTTTCTAGACTACAATGTGTTTAATGACAAGAGCCGCATTTAGGTGTAATGTAGTTTAGAATTTTAAGGATCACCTTTACAGTCGTTAAAGTCTTTAGAGTAATCTTAGTTTAGATTTTTAAATTATTTTTAATGTTTCGTAAAAAGCTAAAATAATTAAATGCATCCAAGCCAAAAACGTCTTAAAGGGTAACCTAACGATATTTAAGTTATGTACATACAAGCCGTTATCAGAAAAAATACAAGACTAAGCCAAAAATCTCCTGCTTTAATTATAACCCTAGAATTATTTACTCTAGGAACTTCCAAATACAGTTGTTCGAAAGTTCTCTGTCAGCAGTGGCGTGCACTTCATACATGCACAAAAGCACTGCGTACCCTAAAATTGAAATATAGTCAGTATAAGAGGAGGATTTTTTCCATTTTATGCATATTTCCTGTTGTTGTTTCCTGGTAAGAAACCCAGTGCACGCCACTGTCTGTTAGATCTATATTTTTTCATTGCTCCAAGTTTTGTATATGTTTAAAAGTTATAAAATATCTTCGCTTTTTCGATCATATCTCGAAACTTGGTTTTTGTAGTTAACGACACTTTAGCTTTAGGACGGCAGAGTAGTTTTCATATTATACTAGTTGTGCTAGACATCCAATGAAAATTCGAACGTCCAAAATAAGGCGCCATTTAATAGTTGTCGTTGTCTTTTGACCATCGACAAGATAGATTATATAAATATGTATTTGTAGTCTGTAATGCAGACATTCGCATGCAAGTAGCAATTTATTTTTGTAAAATTTAAAATACGCTATGGCTGATAATATAAAGAATGAAGAGGTAATTAAAGATATAGAAAACGAAGAGGAAGAAGAGGAGATTGACGGAGCAGAGGAAATAGAGACCAAAGACCCTGCTAAAAAGAAGAAGAAAAAAAAGAAAAAGAAGAAGACAGGTTAGGTTACTATTTAATTTTATTTTTGAAACTTACGCAGGTATTACTATTGAATTAATCGTCTTTGTGTTAAATAAATGCATCTTAGTGGTTAGTAGTTTAAAATAAGTCATTTAAAAGTACTAGTATTAAACTTCAATTTTAGCGGGAACTGAAATTGAGAATGGAAGTGAGGTGCCAGAAAAAACTGAAAACCTTCCATTAGAAGAGAATAATGAGGAGGCAGAGAAAAAAAAGAAAAAGAAGAATAAAAATAAAAGTAATAAAATTACGGGCAAGATCCAAACTGATCCTCCTACAATTCCAATTGGAGAACTTTTCCCTGATGGTAAGAATATATCTTAGTGCTTACTTACTTAGATATTAAATATTAGCTTAATAATAATATAAAAATTAAAATTACTTCTTTTCAAATTGTACTACTTTATGTGCACATTTGACACATCAGGTCTTGTATGTTTGTTTCTATAATCCATAAAAACTAGACAAATCTTGAGTTGTATAACTAGGGCATGTTATTGTTTTCCGTCCCCTTTGCTACAAGCAACAATATAAATACCACGGCAGGTCACCTCTCAAATCATGTTTTTCTTCAATATCAGAATATCCTGAGATGTTTGGACTTCACAATTATTAAAAGGTAATTCTAACCGAATTTGCGGCATTGTGTAAAATATGCATTAATGGTGTATTATATAATTAATTTATGGTGTTGCATGAAAATGGTAAGTTACGCTTGCTCATCTTCTATGTACTAAGTAGTACAATAGTAAATGTTGCATGTTTTACCACACAGATTTATGTTTTTTGTTTTCTGTACTTCTAAATAAAATCCAGAAAAGGAAACAGCTTATTAATTTGAAAGGATTTTATTGTATTATTTAGGTATTTATAGTACTTTATATTTCCCTCTGCAATATTGATAGCTGTCTAAAATCGGAGTCAATTGAAATGTCTTATTGCAATAAACTATTTTTGTGTTTGCAGTTATTATAACTAGGCTGTAATATATAAGAAATTTTCTGTATTTTAGGCAATTTCCCGGAAGGTCAAATAATGGACCATGGCCCGGCAGAGGGCATTGATGACAGAACTGCTAAAGAGCGCTTTGCTAGTGAAGAGAAGAGAGCTTTAGATAGAATGCATAATTATGTCTATCAAGAGATAAGGCAGGCTGCAGAGGCCCACAGGCAGGTTAGTTACAACAGCCATTCCGCACTGTGCTAAGTGCTAGCCTAACTTTTAATTTCTGAATTCGTAAATTCCATTCTTAATAATTGCTTATATTAATTTATAAATCCATCTTGTGGGAAGCTTTGATTATGGCTTCAAACCACCATACAATTAAAGCTGCATTGAAAAGTCTGATACTGAATGGAGAATGATTGAGTATCTATAATGAATGATTGATTGAGTATAAGTTGTAGAACTGCTGTATTGCTACCAAGTTAGGTAGGCAGTTTAATTTCAAGAATGCATTGTTTACATCCCTGATCCTACACCAACAGGGACGCATACTGTTAAGCTACTATCATTACATGGAATAATAGAAAGTTGGTATCAATCCCATTCCTAAAATTAAAAGTCATACCTTTCCTCTTCACACTCTTCATGAAATTGCCCTGTTAATGAAAATGATTACAATACTTTAACAGCTTTTGTTTTTCTACCTTTTTTTTTAACGGTTAACAGTTCTCAATTTAAATTTATTAAATTAATTTTAGACTCGCAAATATATACGCGATTGGATAAAGCCTGGTATGACCATGATTCAAATCTGTGAAGAGCTGGAATCCACAGCAAGACGTCTCATTGGTGAGGATGGTTTGAAAGCGGGACTGGCTTTCCCTACTGGTTGCAGCCGTAATCACTGTGCTGCCCATTATACACCAAATACAGGTAATACTTGACATGCCCATCAAGACCAAATAATACATTCTCTATTATCAGCCAATAATTTTAACTCTTCTTTGCAAAAGGCCTTATTTACCAGACACAACAACCCATCTATCCAGTGTAGTGATTACAAGCAAGCAGCTCCTTGAGAGTGACTTCTAGTCCATTATTGATGATTATGAACTTAGATAATCCGTTCTGCCGTTAATCTGTTTGGCTTTTTTATTATACCATGTTAGGAATAAAACCCAGACCCATTGGAGTTACATGCTTTTATAGGCAAGGGTTGTGACAACCAGTATACCAATTGGTAAAAGTATAGATATCCGGTACTTGCGTACGAGGGTGGGAGTGGGAGGGGGGAGGTAGGGGAAGCCCCCCCCCCCCCCACCTTTCCCCTTTGTCGGAAAAGTAGACAAAGCTCCTAAGCAAAAAACATATATAAAATCAAGTACCGGATATCTATACCCAACCCTACCAATTTCCTTACTGAGCTAGAACTGAGAATTCCTTGTTGGAAAAACACATTCTTAACCATATTTGTTTGTTGAATAATATACAAATATATGTGTAGACATGACCTTTAACCCAATGATATCATATAGATCTATGTATAGATATTAGAGGGAGTAATTTATAAACAATGAAATTTATAAACAATGAAATTGGTAGTGCAATTTGGTAACATTTCATGATGTGATCTTATTAATACACTGTACAATAAATGCGAAAGTTGTTCTGTCTGTCTGTCTATTACGATTTCAAACCTAAACCACAGATTTTGCTGTTATTTGGCAGAGAGATAGACTTGACCTTGAGGAAGGCTACTTTTCATTGCGACAAAAAGCTACTTATCGTCTTTGTCGAAGACAAAACAATCAAACTTTTCAAAGCACTTGAGAACAAATAAACAGACATTTGTTCCATGTTTTAAAAATTTTTTTTTGTCTGTAATTGTTCATCTGGAAATCCAGACAAGGTCACGCTTTCATGCCTTAAATTAGAACCGATTTTGTTGAAATTTGGTACAAAATATACTAGACGTTACATAAATTAAGTAAACTAGAATAAATTAGTAGGTCCAAATTCAGTGCATCCTTTTCACATTTATTGTGGACGGAAATAGCTATTTTTAGATTTGTCATAATAATAATATTTTTTAATTTCTAGGTGACAACACAGTCCTTGAATATGATGATGTGGTGAAAATAGATTTTGGTACACACATCAATGGGCGTATCATTGACTGCGCGTTCACTTTGCACTTCAACCCGCGCTATGACCCGCTCGTGAAGGGTGTTCAAGAGGCCACTGAGGCGGGTATCAAGGCCTCTGGTGTCGATGTCAGGCTCTGCGATGTTGGTGCAGCTGTTCAAGAGGTTATATATCATTTTTTAACAACTGTTCTTCTATTATCTATAAACCCCACTTCATAATCATTTTTTTGCCTAAAAATTCAAATTTAAATTTCAAAATTTGTTTATTTCAAGTAGGCCTTGTAATATAAGCGCTTTTGAAACGTCAATTATGTCTGTTTGTAGTGACTACCATTGGTTCGGAAGGCAGATTCTACCGAGAAGAAGCCTGTAAGATACTTAGCAGTTGCTCTTTTCCAACATCATTTTACAATTTACAATCATTGTTCTATCTTGTGTGAGATGAAAGCGGAGCGGCTTGCTTCCAGACAACCTTGTCATTAGGAAATTCATCAATAGTGTAGTAACCTTGATGTATTAAATGTGTTTTTATATATTCTTTAAACTTATGTAATTTTAAATCTAATATTCACGTTGTAAAAGCATATACTCAGCCCCACAAAGGTATTATAATGTTAACTATCTTTTCATTACTTTCTAGTGTTAACAATGTTTAAAAAAAAAATTATGGAGAAAACCTCTTTCTATTTTATTTATTTTCACGCACTTGTTTTTACTTCACTTTTAAAATATACTTTACCCTAAAAAGTAATGAAAAGATTGCTTATGTTATGAGTCAAGTAAGAAAAAAAATAGTTTGAGTGAGATTCAGCTCTCCTAATTTTCTAGCGCCAGGACAATGATTAGTACTTGTCGGTTCGAGAAGTTCCTTCACCATTATTAGTTCCTTGTAAGAGATCACTTTTTAGATTTATGGCCGCCTATTGTACCAGCTTATTATAATATGTTATTGTTGTTATAATTACGTTGTTTGGTGTACAATGAACTGTTTTACATTATTTCCGTCATGCTACTTAATCTCGTAACTGAGGTCGTCCTCTATTATTAATTTATTAACAACTGTTTACTGTTATATAGTGTGACTGAGTATATTCTATATTTTAATTACTTGGAACGCACATAACTTAGAATAGTTAGAGGTGCGCGCTGAGATTCGAACACGGCCCCCCGAAAGTCGAAGTCGGCACGGCTTTGTCCGTTGGTTTCGGGCACCAAAGCCTTTTACCAGACCCTGCTCTGATCATAATGAAATCACGCATGAAAATTCAAAATTCATTTATTTCAAGTAGTGGGCCTACTAGTTTATAAGCACTTTTAAAACTTCAAGTCAGCCTGTTTGTAGTGACCAGTTCAGAAGGCAGATTCCACCAAGAAGAGCCTGCTAGAAACTCAGCAGATTACTCTTTTGCAACACCATTTTACAGTTTACAATGAAAAATATAATAAGTTATACATAAGTTTTAACATGTGTACAATTTTGTATACATTAGTTATATATTTTGTTTCCTTGTTGCCATGGTGCAAATCAAAAATTTTCCTTGGTTAATTAAAATGTTACTCACTTAATTAGTAATATCCTGTACATGTTTAGTGTCTCCTATAATTTTTTGTCTTCTTATAAATCATAAATATAGCATAATCAGTTAAATCAGTATTATAAATGTCCCGTAGGTAATGGAATCACATGAAGTTGAACTAGACGGTAAAGTGTATCAGGTGAAACCGATTCGCAATCTCAATGGCCACTCCATTGGTCCTTATCGTAAGTATGATATTATTGTTATTATATTTTATTTTCGAAATGATTTGAATAAACATTGATGTTATCTTAATAACACAGACATTTTCCAGTGACAAACATCTGGTACTAAATTTTATTTTTCATTCTACTGTAAGTTAATCAAGCAATCTAACCTGATTCTAAATGATTATACAGTCTTAAGATTGTAAGGGCATACCCAATCTAGACTAGACTGACTAGACTAGACTAGACTGACCGTATAGTAAATTTATAATCTAAGTATTAACCAACCTTGCCCTGCCCATCATATAATGTAGGCATCACAATACAAATCTTAGGATTTCATTACTATTCTCAACTATAATAGGCATGTTTCTTCTTCTGAATCACTCTGTTGCATAGTTCAAAAGATCTGCACGGCTAGCATGGGCAGGAGACAATTATATCCCCGGGGAAAGAATATAAATTTATCTTCTCCCACAGCTTTATCGACTCTCAGAGTACTGGAGCACAAGTGGAAATAATATCCAAATAATATATGCGTATTAATAAACGGAGGTAAACTTCTCCTATTCTATGTTCCAGTGATTTAGCAGGCAGGTGGGCACGTTAAATAATATATAATCACTTTTCAGGGGATATAATTTTTATCTCCCGCCCGTTCTAGCCCTGCTGACCGTACGATTTTGGGAGCGATTTTGTTTTTAACCGACTTCAAAATAGAGGGGGTTTTCAATTCGGTTGGTATTTCTTTTTTGTAACTAAAGTGTTTAGTAACAAAGTTAAGGCTGGTGGTAAATTTTGTTACAATGCAACTAACATCTAAATAATAAAAAAAAAATTAAACTTTCCAGGAATTCATGCTGGCAAAACTGTACCAATCGTGAAAGGTGGTGAGACAACACGCATGGAGGAAAATGAATTCTATGCAATCGAGACATTCGGCTCCACCGGCCGCGGCCAAGTTCACGATGATATGGATTGCTCTCACTACATGAAGAACTTCGAGCAACAATTTGTGCCTTTAAGGTAAATACTACTAAAATATAACAATGCTGTTGCCCACGGTGTCACAACACCAACGCGTTAACTGTGTAACAACACATCACATATTATAAACAACCATAAACTATGTTTATCTACATAAGGTTGTATATATAAAAAATATTTTTTTTGTAAGGATTGGATAATAACAAAGGATTAATAACAATTGAAAATCACTTATTTTTTACGCCATTAAATGCTTTATTGTGGCCTGATAGATAAGATATATGGCTCGGCGGACTTTTTTTTTATATTGGAGTAAACACCAAATTATTTGAGTAAATTTGTCATTGTTTTTTTATAGTCAGGGAATTTTTTTAAGTTGCTTCCGGCGGCGGATTATATTTTCTTTCTTAAGTCCCAGTCAAGTTGTACTAAGGGTATCAAATGAAATATCTTGTTGTATATATTATAACAATATGTATTTAATTTAATTTTATGTATAATGCGTTTGAAAAGTGTATGTTATTTATTTTATCATCTGTATTAACCGGTTGCACTATCCCATTTTCCCTAACTTAATTCTCTACCAAGCGAAAGGGCTGCCTTTCACTTATTATTATTATAATTATTTTTTTGGTTGATCAATGCCCTATGAAAGTAAAGTAAAGACCTACGACCAGTCGGGGTTTTTTTTTTAAATTTAATTTAATGTCAATTGTTTGCAGACTGCAGTCGTCAAAACAGCTACTCAACGTTATAAACAAGAACTTCAGTACGCTCGCGTTCTGCAAGCGCTGGCTGGAACGCGCCGGCGCGTCCCGCTACGCCATGGCCTTAAAGGACCTCTGCGACAAAGGGGTGGTGGACGCATACCCTCCCCTGTGCGACTCCAAGGGCTGCTACACTGCGCAGTTCGAGCACACCATACTACTGAGACCTACTTGCAAAGAAGTGGTCTCCCGTGGGGATGATTACTAAAGCAATCCGCGCACTATGCGGTGAATTGAGTGCGTTTTAAAATCAGCATCAGGAAAAAATCGACGCTAGTTTCAACACCTTTTGATAAGTGTTGGATAGCTTATTAACATATTTTGTCTTTTTGGAGTGTCATGAAGTAAGAAAGTGACAAAACTTACGTTAATGCTATCAGATACTTGCAAGAAGATGGCGAAACAGGCCCTTAGCGTTAAGTTAAAAATTAGGTACGAAAATTTACCGCAGTGCGCGCTTGCTCTTATTTAATCGCAATAAACACAGACTAAAGGAAAAAAGTAGACGGACATGACATTCGGTAAACGAGTTCTAGTATTTATGTTGCCCATAAAAAGTAAATAGCATTTTAAATAAAGAAAATTTAAGTAAAATTCTTCCAGCGGCCGTATGACTAAAAGTTCAAAGTGAAAATAATAGCTGGGAGAACCACACATGTTTGCCTTTCCAGACTGTGTTACACTTTTTGTTTTAGAGCGTAAGAGGCAGTTTAGTTTTATTTCCAATAAAGTCGCCAACTGTAACTAGTGTCTTGCTTTTTAAATTGAGGCTTGCTGAGGGCCACATTTGCTTACTTAAACTAGGGGTTCTGGGAGTGCGTGCTGCGAAGTCATATTTTCAAAACTAGTATGAAATTTTTTACTTTGCATAAATCCAACCCTCCAGAACATAAATCATGAGTGGATAACAATGAACTCAAACGGTTTTGAATATTCGATGTCGATTAAAACCATGACGCATAACGTTTTTGACAATACTTTCGGTCAAATTCTTATTGCAATAAAGAAAAGGTCTGCGTTATTGCCTACCCTTACCCTATTTCAACGTCTATATTTTTTTAACCAGTCCTAAGTCGCACGATAAATGGATAGACTGCGATTCAATATTATCTGTACAAAGATAATATTGAACAGCAGTCTTAATTTAAACCTTTTTTGTATACTTTTTACTGGTCACAAAATCTTGCAATAGGCATGCAAAACTATCATGAGAGCAAATAAATTCTTAAAAAAAACAATGTTGTACGCTGTGCGTATTATCCGCAGATAGTCCTTCAAAGTAAATCGACTAAAATTTCGAGGATACAAATCTTATACAAAGGGTACAAGCATCATTATACACGTCATGTGATTTGCAGTAAGGTAATTCATATTTGTGATGTGAATAGAATGAGTCAACTTAGCAGTCCGAGAGTGTAGCGAATGTGTGCGGTTTGGCAGGCCGGCTTGGCTTGTCTTGCACGCCTGTACTGATAATGAGTATACAAAGTGGACTCACTATGTACCCGTTACATGTATGGTAATAGTACATTATGATACTAGTGTGCGAACCGTAGGCAAGCGCTATAAGAGAGCCGAGAGTGTAATTATCAATGCACGCGTGATACATAATGTACTATGCAGTCTTCAATAGGGTTTGTTGAATGGCGAAAAGTGTGATGGGTGACAATGGTGGTACAATTCTCAAGGTGCATGTTGTTTATTTTCATTGATTAAATAAAGTAGATAAGAATTTACGTTGACAAACTTTTTTTTATACACTGTATAACCTAACGTCTGTTATTGTTTTATCATAATATGTTATAATAATAATATAGCGGAAATATTTCCCATTTGCTTCTAACAATGACTTAGTCAGCTTTGTTTTGTTGAGTTGTTTATATGATATACATCGATAATAACAAACATTACTCAGTTACTGTTGCTAAGAAATATTTTTATTCACCTTGTGTTCGAATTCCAACTTATAAGTTTGCTACCTATTTTATTCAGACACGAGAAATACTCAAGAATTTACGTTGACAAACTTTTTTTTATACACTGTATAACCTAACGTCTGTTATTGTTTTATCATAATATGTTATAATAATAATATAGCGGAAATATTTCCCATTTGCTTCTAACAATGACTTAGTCAGCTTTGTTTTGTTGAGTTGTTTATATGATATACATCGATAATAACAAACATTACTCAGTTACTGTTGCTAAGAAATATTTTTATTCACCTTGTGTTCGAATTCCAACTTATAAGTTTGCTACCTATTTTATTCAGACACGAGAAATACTCTTGTAAAACCTTTCATAAAAAGCCAATAATCTTCAATACTTATCGAAAACATTATTTTTTTACAGTAACGTTTTAAATATTACGTAGTACATACATAAGAAAATATCTTAGCATAATGTTTTGTTACAATTATTTTTTCTATTCTTGAAACATAATTATCATAATATAGCATATTGCAATTTTTATTTTCTTATTTAAAAAGGTAAAAAGAAACAAAGTATATTTCACGCCATTGAAAGAGAGAGTTTCTACTAAAAATAGTGCAGAAATACCGTCAACCACAGTTACTATTCCAATTCTCAGAATAGATTAAATATATTTTTTTTTCTCAAATATTACATATATTATTTCATAGAAGCCATACATTTCTAGATAATTCTAAATCTAGAGACCCTGGGGAAATATATTATATAAATATGCCGTATACGTCAGAGATCATTGACCTCAAATTCTTCTTCTATGTGATAACTAACTACCGCAGTTTCCGGAACACAACAAATATATTATTTAGTGGTTTTATTATCTCGCATGTTAATTACCTAATATTTCTTAACAACAGTTTAAGTTATTTTACTGGATAAGATTTTAAAGTAAAGAGAGTTAAAATGGTACTCAGAACATCGATATAAGTAATCAGGTGAACTATTTGAATAAACTTCTTATACATTATTAAAGAGACTTTTATTTCTATTTTTGCTACAAGAGAGTAGGCTCTGTTAAAATCTATTGAACTCCGATCCCCTCCTGAAATTCATTAACCTACTCCGATTTGATATAGATACTAAGTTATTTTAGTTACTGATGATTGGAAATGACATTTTTTCTACAAGTATTAGAAAAATGAAATTACTTACCACGTTGAAACTGATTAGGGGTTAAGTTTGTAACTGCCGAATCCTAACAAGATAGCCCGCTACCATCTTAAGACTGGATATTAAATTACCATCGTGTGATATTGCAATCATAGTGTGGTAGTGGAGAGAAAGACTTAGGAATAAATAAAACAATTTGTCATTTATTTAATTTATTTGTTTTGCTCGTTTAGGAAAGCGCTATCTTCCTAAATGCAGTAAATATAAACGATTACATTAATATTATTCAAGTAAATTATCTATGTAGTACAATAATATCGGTAAAAAGTTAATCGCCAATAACATTATTCCATAGAAACGTATAAAACCGTTGACATAACTAGACACACACTATATCTATATAACTTTGTATTAGGCGAGTCGACATGATCAACACACAGGTCCAAAACTAAACGTTTGGGCCTCTTTCAAATCAAACTTTGTCGTTTCTATAACAAATAATACGAAACTTTTACTAAAGTAAGTTATTAAAATTAAACATCGACGTTAAACTACCGTATAATCCAGCCGCTGGAAGAATCCGTTCTTGACTTCTGTCAGTTTTCCATATAGAACAATAAAAACGTTTGCATACCTTGCAACAGCTCAGTATGAATTTAAAAAAAAACTCAATTATTGAAAATGAAAGTAATAAAATTTAGTACGAAATTATGAACGAAATCTAAGTTAAAGTTATGAAGTACGTAGTGTAGTACGTAGTGTACGTAATTCAGTAAGGCAAACAAACAATTTTAATATTTTCATGTAAAATAACGCAACTCTCGTGAACTAATTCTTTAAACGGCCGAATTCGTGAATGGACGTTAACTAGGTCAATGTCTTAATTCATTTATCCTCAGGCCATTAATTTCACACTGCTGGGCGTTGGCCTCCCTTATCGGAAATCATAGACCACGTTTCTTCAATATGAGTTTTAACGGTTAATATCACATAATCATAACAGGGATCGACCACTCAGTGTGCTGTCCGAAGCACCGGGGTGGAAACCAACACTGGGCTGACAGAGACTGTATCTTTTACCCCAATCCGGGAATCGAACCTAGGAACTCAGGATCTGTAGTGAAACATGCTATCAACTGAATCGAAAGAGTCAGTTAGACCCATGTAATTAATAGCTCCATTTATTTAACTTAAATATGTAACCCTTTATAAATATTGGATAGAAGCTTTTCTGATAGAATAATAAAAAAGATTGGGAAGACCTAGGAACATCGATGGTAGTTTAACGTAAATTGATACATAAATGATGATAACTAATGAATGATGATGATGTACGTGATGACGGTTGATGAATTATGATTAATTATTATTTTAATGAATTGGCTTTTGACGTGATTTGCTATCGGTCCTGATGACAGGTCGTTATAGGTCACTTAGGTATTCAAACCAACTTCACCATAAACGAAATAGCTCCATCGTTATACTAGAATATTGAGAGGAATAGCTTCACCGATACAAGAACACTAAATCGATTGTTTATGATCCATGACCAAACTGACAGAAATCGACGAGCATTCCAACATTTGGTCGATTGTCAATATTACAATTAGTTTCTGATTGGCCACCACTGTTGGCTAAAAAGCTATAAACTCAGCAAATAAAATTGCGATTGACCTTCTAAGTCAAAAAGTCATTGAACACTGTAACATTAAATTAACCCTTTGTTTCTTGGTTTACATGTTGAATGTTTGATACGTTAGGAGTATACATTTAAAATATTATACGTATAAATGAAACGACACTAAATTGTAGTCAGCGAGAACACTCTTCCAATCGACCTCGTAGTTCGTACATTGTAAGTTTAGCGAAGTAAAGGATCTGTATACAACCGATGTAGCGCCAAGATTTACGTTTATTTCAATAATTAAAATATCAGGTTTACACAAACTTGTGAGTTTACATCAAGGCTGTAGTATTTCACATGAATGCACCAGCAAGGTTATATTTTAGTTGTATAATATGACTAGACATGGATTCATCTGATGAGAGCGAACAACAAAAAAAAAAACACATGATCGAACTGATTAACCGGTAATCCTTTTCATGACCTTGATTGTTTAAAAAAAAACAATAAATACGATTCGCAAAAGGCAGTAAAGAGGTAATCAAACCAACTAAAGTAACATACAAATACCTTATACCCAACTGGTAAAGTATCACAGAAATTAAACATCCCTAGCTAAACTATCGTGGCGTCTAATAATTCCCAATACAAGCTCGCACACTGCGCGACTCACCGCAACGCATCGCTTTTATTGAAAGTATATAAATTCTAAAATTTGCCTTAAAATTTAAACAATATTTTCATTACCATTTAGAGTAAAGGTATGTTTTTAAAATATGAGGAGCTTTACAAATTAAGTGACATAACGTCGGAATAGTTGAGCTGTATTTGTTTGGTTTTTTTTTCCAATACAAGTTAGCCCCGGACTGCAGTCTCACCTGATGATAAGTGATGATGCAGTCTAAGATAGTAACGGACTAACCTGTTAGGGACAGTTATTTTGAACCCATACCCCTAATAGGTTTCTACGCGACATCGTACCGGAACGTTAAATCGCTTTAGTCTTTGTCGGTATGGTGTTAACTAGCCACGCCGAAGCCTCCCACCAACCCATATCAGAAATAAATTAAAAATTCCCGAAGGGTTCTTTTCGGGGATCGAACCCGGGACCTCCTACCTAAACAACTCACCGCTGCGCCAGGGAGGTCGTCCAAATGTATTTTTATCACACTTAGAAATATGACTATGTTCACCAATCATTCTTTTCACGCCTTCTCCACCTACAAGGCAAAGAACCTTGCGCCCAGTTGGCAGATAAAAGCCATACAAAGGATCGAAGAACTATTCCGTCGTTGTGCCATCTTTATTGTGAATGCTCTAAATAGTAATAAAAATATATATACGTACCATAAACAAAAAGTCTTTTTATTTTTATTTACTTAACACTTGCTTTTTCTCTATTTTAAAAACATAATTAACAGAAAAAAGCAGTGAAAATATTATTTACAGCACAACAGGATCGATAAAAAACTAGATTATCACAAGTAGGTATACAAATATCATAATATCGATAATAACTAAATTGTTTTAGTGTTTTTTCACACATTATTATATATTAGATTATATTCAAGAACTTCAATATCGATTTATCTAATTGTTATTTTTGACACCGAATATCTAATTGTGTATATGATGTTTTTACGAATTATTCGATCTGTGGTTGTATGTAAAAAAAATTATCCATTAGAAATCCCATTCCTACGATATTCATTTCCTACTAGCTAAGACCTACCGACGCTTCATCGTGCAGGTGACAAATCCAATCGTTAGATATAAACTATTGTCAGTTGATGATGTTATAGCATGCTCTTCGGACTTCGAGGAACATATGAGAGGTAAATAAGTCCCATTCATTTACCAATACTGTTCAACAAAGTTTATCCAGACTGGTTTAAGTTGTCACAATTTAGGTATTGTTGTCCATTCACTACAGTACACTATAACAAAACATGACAACTAATGTGTCAAAAGGTACATATTATGTAGGTGTAAAAAATGATTTACCACAGATTTATCATAACTAAAGCGTTGCGGTGCGACTCGCTGTAATATGCGCTTAGCTTTAAACTACACAATTACAAGGACTTGGTCAATATACACCTTAAACAAGAAATTAAAACCAATCTCAATACTTAGGCAATACTTACAGTCTACCCAAGTTAAATCTGAAATTAAGATTTTATAAATTAGGCCATAAATAATACGAATTAATGTACCCACACTGATCGTCTAAGACGAGGCACAGATAAAAATTACCAATATAAATTTATTCTAATTAATTTTAATTTAATTAAAAATTAATACAATAATAGTAATACAATGAAACTAATTGAACATACTCATCGTGCCCAGATTGTGTCATCACTGTAGATTCTGTAGGTCGCCGTTGGAAGTGATGTCTAAGGAACACTTGTAGATGGTCTGCAGTGGGACGTGGAGTAACTCCACTAAGTGTCGGTAGTTCGGCTCTGGAAATTACCAATAAAACAAATCCTCATCATTTACCATTCCCCATCATCATTGATGGCGTCCCTCCTCTTTGGTTGTTTAAAACGCCAATTTCTAATCTAATCAACATCATCATCATCATCAACAACCCATTAACAACCCATTAACTGCCCACTATGGGCATGGATCTCCTCTGACGTGAAAACAGATTAAGGCTAAAGTTAACCATGCTGGCCAAGGGCAGGGAATTCGTATGCCTTTGAGCGCACTATGGCGAAAATCCAAGTGAGTTTCCTCACTTTGTTTTTCTTCACCTGTAAAGCAAGTGACATTTAATAGCATAAACCGCAACACTGGTGGTAATTCAATATCTAACAATAATCAACCCAACCAGGGAAACATATCATTTGGTACATGACAGATACATAATATCATAAAAAAGAAAAATATATTTATATGCACCACCTTCCTCTCTTCTGAAGCTGTCTTTTACACTATCGTGGATCTGTACTCAGGGGTACAGAAAAGAACATAGTATGAAACCTTTCATCCAAAACAAAGTACCATTTTGAAGGGATTTAAGATACATTTTTCTACAAATCAGAAATATTTATATATTTACAACTCAATATTATACTTTACCATTCTCAGGGTTTATATATCCTCTTCTGATCAGAAAGTCCAACAAGACCGGAGCACTTGTGGTCTTGAACTGAGGAGAAAGGGCTCTTTGCACACACTCCTCCGCAGTCAACAGCTCAAAAGTTTCAACTTCTCCATCTGCATTCTTTGGCATAAAATCTAATGGAAGCTCGAGGTCATATACATACTCTGTATTTGGAAACAAACCTCTTTCACTTTCAAAGTAGAAGCTATAAAAAGAAAAAAAAAAATTTTTTTACGCTGCGACTTTGCACTACATATTGTAGCATTGAATAGACCACAACAACAAAGACCTACAGAGACATGTAGCAAACTCTATCAATTTAAGATTGGTAGTTGCATATTTTTATTATACTAAGCATAATAATTTATATTCCTGTTTTAAATTTACTTTACAAACCTCACACAACCAGCAGGTACAAGTTTCTTTACCAACTCCCCCATAACAGATGCTTCCTCGGCTACCTCCTTTATAGTAGTCTCAAGTATTCCATAGCCAACCGCCAGGCCACCACTAACAAAGCAATCCCATTTACCTACAGAATAATGTTAATCATAAATCTTACTAAACCTACATCAGCCTTTTAGTTATCCAATACTATGCACAGGCCTACGCCACAGTAAATATATTCAGTATGGAAACTACAGACAAATGTTTGAAACAGCAGAACAGATGCACGCACCAACAACAGCCTGAATTCAAATTCCAAATAATAGTTTTGGGGCCTCATTAGTATGTGGATCTATGTAAGTGTGCTATCTTGAACATTTTTTCGTAGTTACCATACTGCTTTAATATATTTAATGTGCCTCAGACCCACCATGCTGCTCCCATAAGGGCTTATAAGCACAATCAATTATTAATCTTTAAAGCCTACAAACCAGCATTAGAGCAGTTTGATGGGTTTATGCTCTGAAACCCAAAATTCTATGAGGTCTTTCTCTAGCAATGCGATGTTAGTAGGCTTCTGATGATGATAAATTTAAGTAAGGACTGATAGCTTAGCAGGTGCTAAAGACATAGATTACTTCCAAATTTGTCAACGATGGTTAGGTACTTGAAATCTTGAAAGAATACCCATTATTGATCTAACTTGGGGCCAAGAGTTCCACAAATATGCATTTCAGTATATTATGTTTAATCAAATTGTATTGCAAAACTATTTCATACTATTCATTTATGTTCATTTGCTAAGTTTCAGTCAGCAATGAAAACATATATATTTGTCATTAAAAAAAATTGTGAATGTAGTATATACTCCATGTCAAGTTCATAAACCAAAAAACTAGCCTAGCCTACTACTACTAGCCCTGCTGGGCTGGATAGCCTAGTATTTTTGGCCTAGTATTTTGAAGTTGACCAACTTCAGAGAGCAGGACATGTCTGTCTTTATAATATTCATACTATATTACCTGGCCATGTCTGTTTAGTAAAGCTCCTCTGTTGTAACCAGATACAAAGGCCTTTAGATGGGTGGAACAGGTAGCCGTTCACACTAATGCCATAATTTCTTATTCCAAAGAGACACACAGCACTCCTGTCCATCTCAAGAAGACTCTCATGATGGAATGGTGTACTGACTTCAAAGCACTAAAACATGAGTAATAAAAAATACATTATGCAAATAATTTAAATTCTTTGAAGCCTTGTTCTTGACTAATAGCTGCTGTAAAGATTTTGAGTTCTAGATTTGAGGGGTTGCTTGTCTAGAGCAGCATCTCATCTAGTTTTTATAATTTCTCTCATCTCATCAAAAAGTGTAAGGCTCTTGTCTTTGAATGCCAGTTCACTGAGCCCAGCTCACCCACAACCACTTTTAATTGAACTCTCTATAACTCTAAGACTACTTTTACAGTCACAAATTTGGATTAATTGAGCCAAGCTCCCTATAGAGTGATTGAGCTTTTTAATCAGGTCCACAGTAACCCATAACAATTCAGACCCTGAAATCGTCACTTGTGCTATATGATATACTAAAAATTTACTGTACCTCATCTCGCCAGCCCTTAAGGGCACATATTTCGTTTTCTTTTCTCAAACTTCCTAAAACTTCAGCTACTTTCGATGTTCTTTCCTGATAGTCTCTAAATGCAGGGTTAAGTTCAACATACTTTCCTGTGACTCTGAATACCTTTAAAAATAAAATTATTTGGAAATGATTACACACCGATATGGCATATCCTAGTACAACTTTTATCTCTTCCAAGAAATAGTAAAAAAAAGATAAACAAAACTCTTTACTTGAAATCTCATTCGTAAGTGGAATTCGTACTCATTTGATATTATTGTTAGGTGTCATGATGAATAATAAACAAATACCTCCGGGAACCTCTGCAAGTATTTGAGTACATCAGGCCGAATAAGTCCCACCTGGTGTCCAGCAACCATAAACGGCTTACATATCCCTTGATGCAAACCTTTAACAAAAAAAACATTAGTGATTATAATGTTTGAAAGAACATTGCATTGAAACATTTATCACAAACTGGAAGTTTAAGACTTATGCCACATACCTGATAAATAAAAGCAATTGAATTTCCTCGCTAAATTTATTAATTCCGAAATGTTATTTTTAATTGTGGAATTCATGTCTTTCATATTTATTTCACACAATTCTATAAAAAAAATTAGCGGGCACACAGAATAGAACCACAGATTACGATATCAGAGAATAAAACTATCGACTAAGTATGGAATCTTGACAGAAAAGTAGGTATATTCGAATTTGGTCACATTTATGTTCAGAGTTACCTTGCCACAAATATCTACTCTACAGCCTGAACCTATTACGATACGTATTAATCGATGCTCTCTAGGTTTAAGATTGCGTCTTTTGAAGGTTGCTGCACGAGTGATAGTAAACGGACGGCGCTTGGAGTCTACCATTTATATTATACTCTCAATTTAATGAATAGTGTGCTTCATAATCGCTTTCCGTCTTTTTAACTGTACATAAAACTAACACCAAACGGAAAGTGGGAAAGTGAGGCGAAGTAAGTCGACCACACTCTCGCAAGCGTCGTCTCGTTTTTCCCCATAGAGAATGTAGATAATCATTACAGTGAAGACCGATAAGACCACAGAATATTATTATTTATTACTCAAACCGAATCGCGAAAATCTTTAATCTTTGACAAAGTGAACGACAAAATATTTTTGGATTTTGGTTTACAATTACAATCAGTCAATACAATCCGTATCTGTATGAAATTATTAATGTAATGTGAATGAAGTTCGTCTAGTAACCACATTAATTTTATTAGAACCTGTTCTTTCCTGGCCTTAGAGTGCCCTAATTATAGGTAGGCAGGTGGAGTGTACACCTAAAACATGACGACGGAAAACTACACTCTTTTAAACGATATATCTCCAATGTTCAGACCGTATGTTCATAATATTTACCAGGACTTAAAACTAGGTTAGTAAATTCATCTAAATAGTTCTATTCCATAGAATAGCCTGAGCCTATAATACTTTTTAGGCGACTGAACTGCAAGTGAGAAGAGCATGAGTGCGACTCTGTGGTGTTTAATCAAAACTCATTAACTAGACTAAAAAACACAGAATAACCTGACTGTGAAATTCAGCCCAAGAACATAAAGATTTTGTTTCATTACCTCTTGTAAATAACTGCCTAGTGGTGGCAGTTACAGTGTTCAGTAATAAAATGGCTATAAATTTTCTGAAAATATGATGTTCCTGGAAATTGCTATAAAATTTAGTTCCTATCACCAACAGTGATTAATTGATTATTATGCTAACATAAAAATTTACCTAATTAATCTAAGCTTGTTTATTTACCAAACTTCTAATTTCAACAGGTTTATGTAAAACTAAAGTAGATCTGGAACGAATTGGCGGATCAGCAAACAGTGCAGAAAGTCAATTTCGTTTAGTGCTTCCTTATTGCTCTAAGAAATTAAAGTGGGACATCATTTTCGATGCTTCAACACCATGGTTTGCTCCAGATTTCCGATTTGATGATGAAAGCTTTTTAAGCAATGCAGATGAAGAGTTTTTGGTTACGGGTGTTCCTAGTCTTGCTAAATGGAATTCTAATAATCCACAATCTCTTGGTGAAGTAATTTCTGAATTGGTGGCCATGTATAAAATTCACCAGGTAATTTTTTTTTTTGTAGCATGGCTATGAATGCTAAATGGAACCCCACACAATCACAAAGACTGAGTCAAGTCAAACTTTAGTATTATCGGAGTATCTCCAC
Source organism: Pararge aegeria (assembly GCF_905163445.1). Lineage (NCBI taxonomy): Eukaryota > Metazoa > Arthropoda > Insecta > Lepidoptera > Nymphalidae > Pararge > Pararge aegeria. The sequence goes on along the minus strand of NC_053187.1, from coordinate 13,707,401 downwards.
CCATTGCTTCAAAAATGAAATACTTTGTTTCATAAAATCTGTTGGATGCAACACTAAATATTGCCCCTCCTAGGTACACAGACTGACTGATGATATGCTGATAGGAAAAATTAATTATAGGATCTTTGTGAATACCATCAATTCAATTATTATTTATTTAAAAATAGAATTAATCATAAATGAATAACTGTTAACTTTAGTACCTGTCATTTCTTTAGGTAAAAAAGTTGAATGAAGATGAAAATTCCAGAGCCTCATTTGAATATGGTGCACTACTGGGTAATGAACTCATAACAGAACAGGATGTAGAAGTTTGGGTTGGAACACATGTTGTAGAGTTCCTAATTAAACTCAAAGTAGACACTTCAAGACTTCCCGAACTATACAATGAAGGGTAGGTCAATGATACCTAAAATTTTACTTCTCATCAAGTTGTGCCTAACTTTATAAAAATGTGTGCATAAAAATAAAAATAATCCTTTTAATCTGATAACATAATTGTTTAATAAATATAACCTAAAATAAACTATTTAAAACTAAATAAAATCTAAAACATCCTCGAAACCACCGCAGCGAGGCACAGTTCCTAAGATGCTGGCAGCATTGCCCCTTTGGCTGGCCAAACTAATTCAATGGCCAAGGTAACTGCCCACTCTAGGATCACCGGTAGACTCAATAACCCTTAAAAATAAAAAATGAAAAAATACCATAAAAATTGTTTTTTGATAACCATAAAAATACTTATACCACACATTTTTTATTATATTTTATGGATGTATAATGAAATCTTTATCTGTAATTTAAAAATTCTAAACTTAATTACTTACATAAATAATACAAATTAAATTCAAACGCTTAATCATGTGCAGGATTTTAAAAAATATTGCATTATTTTCATGAACTTTATTTGAAATTTTTTTTTTTCAGAACTGTATATAATCCAGGAATTGACACAGCTTTACTTCTCGTAAGATACCCTAACCCTACTAATGCAGAATTAATTTTATCACCATTTCTTACTAAAGTTTTGGGAAACATATCTTTACCTATGTAAGTACCTATTCAGATTTTATGCCTGATGCATCTTGTGATCAATTTAAAATTCATCTAATTAATTTTTTCTTTGATAATAGGATGCACCAATCTGGGGTTCTTATGGATTATGTTCCAATGGTTACAAATATGTTGAATAACAAGGTAAATAACTAAAAATAAAATGGAATGATTTAATGATTGCATGTTTATCACTGATTAAAATGAGAATATTTTTATTCTACAGATACAAGATCTACTGAATAATGATAGATTAAAACGTGAATTGTTAGCTCAGCTTATTGTGAAATATGAAGGAGCTATATTAGAACATGATGCAAACAGTGCTGCTTTCTTATTCGAGATGAATGATTTTTATTGGATCCTACAGATTGATATTTGTAAGCAAACAAATTTTTTGCAAAAAAAGAACAGACTTTGTTATACAACTAAAAAGCAAGAAATAAATATTTTCTACAACATTTTTAAGTCTGCGTTAAGTAAATTGTAAAAAGATAGTAACTTAGTAGAGATCAGTTGCTTCTACCTTGTAATGAGGCCCGCTTCAGCGGATGCACTTCGACCCTCCAGGATCTTTTGTGCTCGACTCAGTTGCTTAGTATTCCTTTTGATACAATCGAATTACGAAATACTGTTGAAGGGAGCATAAGTATATTTCATCAGGAATCACCTTGTAAATATATTATATAAAAAAAAGCATATTTCTTTTTCCATAAAAGCATTTTAAAACATTTTGTTCATTTTAAAACATTTTGTTACTTATTTCAATCCTATTATGCACAATGTGTACCTTTATAATAGACTAAATAATTAATAGCAGTCACTTAACTTAAATTTTTCATGTGATGCTATGGCTGTATCTAAGTTTTTTCAATAAATGGCAGTGGTTTTCTCCGAATCTATTAGCTTTACGGTTTCACAGGTAAGACTTATGTGCCTGTGAAGTATAATTTCGGTTTTCATTTACCCATTGTATAGTAACAAGGAAAATACCAGTAATTTTCTACATTTTACTTGCCTCCAACCTTTTTAGTGATTTATACAATCACTAAAAAGTCTGTCCTTATTGGTAAAAAAAAAAAATTCCACCCTTTTTAGTGGGTAGATTTGTAATCATATCTAAGTTATAATAGCCCCATGTCAAATGCTTATAACCTTCTAAAAATTATATAATGCTGTATAGTTCTCCCATCAGCTCCTTTATTGTGACGAGCATAAATCTCTTGCCTACTCTATACCATAATCGAAGCGCAACCAGTGTAATACTCGTTATTGTGTAGTTCCGGTGGCCATTAGTGGTCTTGATCATCAGTGTTTCACTTGACCAAATAGTGCTTTTAAAGAGCAAATGCTCAAGTTACTTTAAAGAATACTTAAATCGCTATAGGCGTCCCTATATTACTTGAAGAGTTTCCTCAACATCTCCAAGATCCCTTCAACAGATCCTGACCATGGGCACATGGAAGTATACCGTCTCAAACAAAAAAAATATATGAAATTGGTTTATGAATGACCAAGTTCTGAGATATCAAACATTTAAAATAAACAGCCTAATTGAGAACCTCATTTTTTGTAAGTCGGTTAAAAAAGATTGTTGATGTTTTCGGCAATTTTGATAGTTCCAAATCTCTAAAGTAAACTTAATTGATAAGTCTTAATATAGTGCTATCCTTTTCTAGAGGTAGAAATGGTATGGTATGACAATGGAACTTCTAAACCTGTAAAATTACTTTAAGAGATTCGTGTTCAACAGAAACTCCACCATTAATAGTCTGAGCATGTGTATATTAATTAATCATCAATGATACGTAAAATACTTTGATATTAAAGCTGAGCTGTTGAGCAGTGCAACTTAACTTTTTTTTTTTTTTTTCCAGCCATTCAATTTCCAGAAAAGCCTCCAGTGTTGACACTGCGCTCTGTTTACCATTGTTATAAAGGGAAGCCCAAGTTCAAAGTTTTACCAGGATGTTCATATAATAATTTTGAACTTTACATTGAGCAACAAGTTGAAATTTTCAAAAATGATTGCACCGAATCTCCATATATTTTTGATAGTGTTGACCCATGACCCTTTATCAAATATTAGAAATGAATGAGGTGTTAGTGTTGAATACCCTATTAAGTTATGAAAAATGTGAGTTTTGTGATAATATATCTACTAAGATTAAACACAAAAATAATATTTTATGAAATAAAACGAATGTTTGAGAAGTTCTATGTAATTATTCCACTAGAACAGTGTGTTGTATGATGATATACAGCTCTGAAGCCTGTTTGCTTACTGTTGGCCTCATAAGGAGTCATTCAGTGTGCAATGGACTAACTGATGCTCAGAGTGACTCTATGTGATCATATCAGAAATGAGATCTGTATGAGAATGGAGTTACTGAAATAGTTCAGCAATTTGCAAATCTAAAGTGGCAATGCATGGGGCACATCGTCAAAGGACCTATGGACATTGGGATCCCAAGATGTTGGAATTGTGACCCCACACTGGCAAGCATTGCATGCCCAGCTGTGAACATCAATAGATTTATAGGATGATAATTATTCTACCATTTTAAGCCGTAATATATGTATAAATAATATCCTTGTAACCTAAGTAGAGGTTCCAATATCTGGTTAAATCTGTTTACCTCCTTGAAACATCTTTACACTTAATTACTCAAAGATGTTAAATGAAACCATAATTTTTTTTTTAATTTTGGCATTTTATTAAGAAACAGGATTGCTATGTTATGAATGTGATTTTTAATTGTAACTACAGTCTATATGTATCTATATAAATAAAAATTCAGTTTCTGAATGTCAGAACTTCCTAAAGTAGTTGACATAGCATGGCTTGTAGTATAATAACAATAAAATATATTATTCACTAGGAAAAATAGATTGCATTGTTCAATTGCCATTTTAATATTCAATTTCAATTACTTATTTGACAAGATATACTAAATGGTTAGTATGAGGTATATATACTACTAAATGTACAATAACAAAACTAAAATAATACTAAGATTGTGTTATGCTAAAACATTTTAGAAAAATAAATATTCCAAATCACAAAGAGTGACTGCCGTGACATTAATTGTCGACAGAACCACCCCACCTGATAAAATAATATTGTGTTTGTTAGAATAATAACTTCCCCAAGTTGAATAAAAGGAAACAAATTCTTAACTTTTATAGATTAGCTAAAATGTAAGTTTTGTACTAAAATCTAAAACTACATACAGTTAACAACACAGATTATGGTTCCCTAATTAGCCAATTTGTTATCCTTTTTGTCGCCTATTATTTCATATCTGTATCTCATATAAAACACTTTCATTCTGTCCCAGACATTGTCAAATGAGTCCATTGCTGGTCTGACATCCAGTAGAGCAAATTGGAATTTGTTGTCAACTTCACCACCATCATAATAATCAATTATATAGCGGACATCGTGACCACACCTATCCACAATCCAGTCATGACGATCAAAGGGTAGCTCATATCTGTAAAACATAATCTTATGAACATCTGATACATTATTGACCCAAGCATATAGAGAAAAATATTTATGAAATGCACATTATGGGATTAGACATATAAATTCTTCATAATTTTTACCAGTTAAATTTAGGTTATGCCTAGAATCTTCTGCATTCAATGATAGTACTCTATGGAAATGATTTTACTTATTATGGTTAACAGATGATGAATATATACCATCTGCATTTACTAAATAGGTGAAAAAGTATTTATAGAAATAATTTTACATCATACCCCAACCAAGAGCGCATCATTGCTCTGGGACTGTACTGTGTGGCTTTCCCTCCAAAACTCTTCAACCTGGGGTGACCACACTCTTTGGCATGTAGTGCTTCCCATTTTAAAACTTCTTGCCATGCCTGTTAATTAACAAAACATTGTATAATATCTTCAGTGTTTGTCCCACTGCAGAGCATAGGCTTCTCATAGGAAAGGGAGCTTAGACTTACTGCTATGTTCTATCCTATGTTATGTTAACAAAATATAGGATAGAACATAGCAGTAAGTAGAACATAGTATAAAATTGCATACTCAAGATTACCATGACATGAGGGAGTCAAAAGTATGTCTCTGGTTTTTCATCCCACTTAAGATGTCCAAAGCCAATTGGATTGTGGTACCAACTTGGAACAGAATAGTAACAGGCATGTTGAATAGAAAATATTATCTTGGTCCTTATCTGCAAGGACTGACAAAGGAAAAACTGTTTGTTTAGATAAGTCAAGAATCTTTCAGTATGATGTAAGTGTTCTATGAAGAAATTTGTAAATAGATTTTATTTCCACAATCATTTTCCTTTATTTGGATAAACTTAGCTTAGGAAATTTACATGGACCCATAGTATATAATTTAAGTCCACTATAGTTTTATAGGAAAGTAGTATGATAAAGGTGTATTTTTAACCAGTAAGACTGCCATTATAGATTGTTATAAATGCTAGTACAAGTAAAACATTTAACCAATCATGGTTACTACACATATTCTTAGAAGACAAGGCTGCTTGGAAGCACTACACTCTCATCTCTCACAAAACAGAAAAATACTAAATATTGTTTTATGATAAAATTATGTTGGAAAAGAGCAATCTGTTTTTTGCTGGCTCTTAGTGAAATCTGCCTTCCAGACCGGAACCAAACTGGTGCTATGTGCCACTAGTGCATGTGTGCTGGAACTATGTGCCTACTTGAAATATATGTTTTTTTTTTTTTACTTATTGGTGAAAATAATAAACAAATAACTACCACAATCTTGGATTACTGACACGTAACACAACTTTTTCTAGAAACTAAGGTACATGTCTAGAATTGAAGTCTTGGTAAGTGACCAATAAGCACCAAGAATGTAACAAATTAGAAACCAATATTTTTTAGATATTATGTTTCACACAAAGTCACAGACTATATTTTTATTAAATATAGTATCACTTACTTGTTCATTATTGGCATTGTGTATTCTAATTATATCCTCCATATCTTTCTGTTTTATGTCCTCATCCTTCCATCTCCAGCCTTTGCGTAACATTGCATTCCAGAACATTTGCTGACTGGGATACACCCAGAACTCTGTGGAACCGTCTGGCATGGCTCTAGGAATAGATGATACTTGACGATTTGTTGGAAGAGTGAATGGTTGGTCTGGAGCAGGTTGTTGATTAGCTGGTGGCATCTACAAAAGTGCAACATTTCATTGAAACATGGTCAAATCGAGCAATCTAAAAACATCGACAATGATCAAACTGTTTATAAAATAAACATTATTTTATCGAAAGCAGGAAATTTTAATTTTTCTTCAGAGTGGATGTTGGAAAAAATTATCCAGCTATAGGCAAAGAATAAAACACAATCTTACCATATTGTATGGATTGATATTATTATCATGCTGAACAGGGCATTCCGAAGGTGTTGCTTTGCTATCATTTTTTGCAGGACCATCTTTGTTGTGCATAGGGCATTCCGGAGGAGGGTTTCCTTTGACTTCATGTATTTTGGGAGGAACTGCTTCAGCGAAGACTTGGTTCCCCATTTTTTAGTTAACTATATTTAATTTTCTTACGTAAGGATTTCACAAATAGGTTAACACGAGAATAACTTCAAACTCGATTCAATGCCTATCAATGACATTGTCTTATTTTGACAGAGTACAGATAGTATGACCATAGTGTTGCAATTGGCGTTTAGCAGTGACAGCACTTATAAAATACTTTAGCCCAAAGAGGACACAATCTAACTACAAACCTTGTATTTGTTTTTCATAAACATCTTGGTTTGGTGAGTTCCTAACTAATAAAAAATCTAATTGCACATTGACGAGGATTGCTTAAATAAAAGTTAAGGTTAGAATAAAAAAACTCAGTTCCTAGAAAAAAGATTTAACACCTTGATGAATTTGTTTTCATGAAATTGAAGTTTTAACAACTATACAATGTGTCCCAGGGCTAAGTGATCGCCCGGCTTTCATTGAATATTTGGATCAATTATTAACAAATAACCTTATGCTAGAGGTGTAATCCAAATACATGGTTTTTTTAGTGGGTTTTTGATTTTTTTTTTTGTAGAAATAGAAATTTGTCAAATAACTTGACTAATTTACCTACCATCACCACCCATACAAATAAATAAGTGTGACACATTGAGTCACACCTATTACTTGTTTCAACTTTCTTTTTCAGTATGCTTCACAAACAAGGGGCAGTCAGAAATCCCAACTTGTCACATTGTGACATGTCTGGATGTGACTCGTTGGGAACTCACTTCAGTTTACCTGGCTTCACAGATTCCATAGCTGCTCCATGCTGAAGCCTACAATAGTATACTGGGTTAAAAGTCTACATCTCTGAAACTTAGCCGTAACTGTATTATATGGTAATATAGTTTATAATCAACATAACCCAAATTTTTCTTACAAATAATAAAATAACTATTAGCTTTTTTATTAATTTTTTTGATGGTGACAGTATATATACACACAATAACTTGGAATTTACACAACTTGAATTTAAGCAAATAAAGCTATAATAGAACGTGAAGGATGACTGTTTTGTAATATGCATCCAATAATAAATTTGTGTGCAGCTGGCATGGCTGGCAAAAATAATTGTTCCAAAAATAAAAAGGGTAAAGATTAAGTTTAATTTATTCTAAGTATTTCCTACAATGTATTCAGCATTAATCATAACTCTTATTTTTGTATCATTTCTTTATATATTTTAAGTACTTTTTTGCATTGAAGTTGTCTTCAACAATTTCAGTTATTTTGATCTTCCTTTTTGGTTTCCTTTTTTCAAGTCTTGCTTTTCTTTCATCTTCTGATAATGTAGTCATATCTAAAGGTAACTGAAAAGATGAAATTGTCATACAAATGTCAACAAGCTATGATTTATTATTCAATTTCAGACTATAAAAGAAAGACACAAGAATTTAATTATATCCCCTATTACTACTACAAGAAGAGTAAGCCTCCAGCACCATGAAGGGTTTAAGAATAAATATTTTTCTTAGGAGAGAAGGCATGTGTGCAGTAGTTCATAAAATATGGGTGAAGAAGATGGATACATACATCATATCAAAAAATATAAGGTTACAGGCTAAACTGTCATAAACCTTGGAGGCTGAAGAATACTTTGCTTGTGGAGCTGGCCAGCTAAAATGGTCAATAGTGATAATAGAACACACGGAAGTCATAGCTTACTTTTATTATTTTCCTCGGTTCGTGGTATCTGATATTAATTGAAGCTCCATTTGCCAAAACAACTTTAGTGGGATACATTCTTGTAAATACTTCTCTGTGAATTCTGGTTATACTAGCCACATTGTTATTTAAATTGCGTTTAAAATAATGATTACATATAAAAGACGTGATTTTAAAGCCTGTTTTATTATTCATGTTGAATAAAATAAAACCGTACCTAATAGTTTGCAAATTGCAATGCCAGAATCATTCATATAACTGTCAAGTACACTCACGCTGTCAAACCTCAGAAGTCAAAGTGTACTTTTTTTTTTTTCGCAATCTTTCCCGTAGGGAAAAGGCTGAGGTATATCACCATGTAGCCAAATACGTAAAAAAGGTTTGTGTACTCGCCTTCCTCCATATCGAACATATCCAAACCCCGCATTACTTACGTGGTACACCAGTGGTACTTATGTTGTACATGTTCACTCATTATAATTAGATTATTCTGTGAAGAAAAGTGTGAAGGGTTTATTACATGTCTGTGTTCCAAAACGTATGTAATAATTATCTGTATCTTAGCTTGAAAACAACAGAAATACTGTTATATAGAACTTAGAAGCCGCAGAATGATAGTTGGTCGTTTTTGTTAATGTTTATCTTATTAACGGAACTGTAATTTAAAGTGGTTCTACTCCGTGAGATTGGCATAATAAATCGTAATATTTTACTTTTTAAAATGAACTTAATAATTATATTCTGTTAAAGTGCTAGCTTGAAGCGTTGGTGCACGTAAAACGTTTCCGTCGAGTGTGTGAAACTAGCTACTACATTCTTTCTACTCTTCATCTTCCAAACAAATACGCCCATGATATAATGTAAATCGCTGACCAAATCAAATAGTAAATACAAAGTGTTTAATTAAAATGGGTTGCGCTCAAAGTGAGATATCTCCACAAAATGAAACTCCTCGTAAAGGCTGCACTGATGTCTTGTGGCTTGTTATTTATGTTATTTTTTGGATTTTGATGGTATGTTTTTGAATAAGTGTTACTTTGGGAATTAGTGTCGATATTTGTTTATTAAAACTGCTTACCTATTATGCATTTTTTCAGATAATAATCGCCGCTATATCTTTCGTGTACGGCAATCCACAACGACTAATAAACGGCTATGATTCATTTGGTAATACATGTGGTGTTAAAAGTAACAAGAAATTAATTAACTTACCACTAGCCGGAATAAGCACAGCAGACAAAAGCTACTTATTTTTTATGGATATCAAAGAGTTGAGACGATCACTAAAGATATGTGTGAAACAATGTCCTAATAAGAAAATGGAGTCCTTTTCTGATATCCAAAACTTTTACAAGGCAACAGGATCTAATCTTTGCACATATGACTTTAATGTAACAACTTTAACACATACAAACAACTTGCATAATTTTATTGGACCTTGCCCTACTTTGCCAGTCTACGATTCCTTCCCTCTACTCAATAGGTGCTTCCCTAAATCCGCAACAGATTTGGCTCAGAAAGTCTTCACAGATTTTTATGCTTTGCTAAACAGTTGGGATACAATTGAACAGAGCTTGTCAGATCTTTACTCTTCTTGGAAAGAAATGATTATATGTGTTATAATTGCATTTAGTAAGTATATTATTAATTTTTCACTATCTTCCAAGCTATAAGACCAAAATTTTCTTGATTGTCTTTAAAACAAATTAATTATTTTCTTTTTGTAGGGATTTATATGTTATGCCTATTAATTATCATTGAAAATCTATTTTTTTATTGCTTTATAGTGTATTTTTATAAATAGGTATACTAGTGTCTTAAAGACTTTTAATCTGGTTATGTAAAATATAATATTGAATTATTGTTAGTTTGGGTTGTTAACAAACATTTGGTCTATCTGTGTTATTTAATTTAAGATTTGATTAGAACTGAACAGTCAATGTTGTTATCTTAAATGTATCTGTATTGTTCTAGTATGCTCACTGATCATGGTTTCTATTTTACATTTGTTGGCGAGTCTTGTGTCATGGATATTTATGATTATTGTATCAATAGCCAGTGTGGCGGGAACTGCTCTATTGTGGTACACATACCATGAGCTTCAAACTAAGCAAAAGGATTTCTCAGACACAACTTTGTTTCTTGCCGTGAGTTCATACTTACTAACATAGCTTAATGTACCTGGGCATTATTTCAAGTACTCTTAATATTTAATAAATGGTATTTATAAACATAAATGTGTAAAGGATATTATTTATTATACTTCTGTTTTTTTTTTAGGAGTCACTTAAAAACGAGAAGGCATTTTTGTGGTATTCTATTATTGCAACTATAATCACAGTAAGTAAATGAACTTGTTACTATTATTTTGAATTTAAGTTATTAGGGACTGAGATTTCAATTTACAGATAATATGCTTTATGTTTTTTGATAGATTTCAAATGCAATCATATTTGTCATATTCATAATTAAAAATAAATTAATCAAACCACTTCTTAGCCATAAACAATGGGAAAATTGTATATTATTTTAAGTACTATCCTACCTAACTAAGCCTGCATATCCAACCATCTGTTCTACTTATTGTGTGTGTTTTTTTTAATGTAAATGTTAAGAATTCTATGAAGTAGAATATTTTCATAGAAGATGCCTATGCACTTTCGATAGGTTTAGTCCAATTTTACACTAACTTTGCTTGCGGCTGCACCAGCTTATGAAACAGTATGAAGCTATACTGTTAGATATATTTTTTAAATATATAATGTTAAATACATAATAGGGTATTACCCACAATATCCTTTTCATGATAAAATTGTGTAAAAAGAACTGTAGTGTTCTTATAACTATGTCCAGCTACTTTAATTAAATTTAATGCTATTTTATCTATCCAAAATGTGTATGGAGATTGCTTAAATCAAAATAGGTAAGCTGTGCTAATCTACGAAAATACAGTAGTTGTTCACACACATCAAGAAAGCCTAAGTTGTGAGCATTAATATTGTAGTGGCATTGTTGTAATATCGATTTCTATAATTATTATTGTTGTTGTTTCAGCTAATTTTGCTTCTGTTGGTTTGGGTGATGCGTTCACGTGTGTCATTCCTGGCAGCTTTATTTAAAGAAACTGCACACTGTCTGGGATCTATTCCAGCACTCTTCTTGCAACCAATAATAACCTTTTTCTTCCTTGTGCTGTTCTTCACATTTTGGTCATTTGTTGTGGTAAGATTATTTATCTCTTTAGCATTTTCTTTTTAGTTATTTTTTTTCTATCCCAATTGCAATATCCAGATCTAAAGAATATTATTGTATGCTGATTTTGTGTGACAGTTTTAACTTTACTGTATACTGTACTGTGTTGCGTTACTGTAAAAAAATATAAACAAAATAATGTTTTAATTGTAGGTGTGTTTAGCAACAGCAAATTACCCTGGCATACCATATAAAACGAATTTCTTTTACAATGGTACAACTTTACCCGACCTTGTGGACAATGCTGCAATAGAAGCACAAAATATTAATAAGAGTGCTAGCCTTAAGAGTAAGTAAGAAGACTTTATCCTTTCATTAATTATTCAGTTACTAATTTATATAGTTGGTCCTTATCATAACCTTCGTAATCTATTTTGACCCACAGATTAAATTGATTACTTAATTTGTAGCATGCAATCCGTCTTTCATTTGTAGGTAATATTCTTCGTAAAATCCATTTCTTATGTGTACGTAATTTTTTGTACTCTTTGTAAATTTTACATATAAAAAGTATCCTATGTCTGAAAACTACATAGAAATGGATCAAGGTGGTTACAATGGTTTTCTGAATATTTTGTTGCTACGTTATGTATGTCTAGATAATATTATAGTTTGCATGCAGTGTTGCTATATTAATGTATACATTTCAAGTTATTTAACTATATTCTGTCTAAGAGTGTCATCAGAATTAATGAATAGCTATTGTAATTTTTATTTTTAATTTAAGCTATAATATATATCAGATGGTTTCATTTTTCAGAATCTTAGTTGAGTGAACTTTGGATGTTATGTTAATATATTATAATGTAGTGTTATTTCCTAGGTTATATTCTAGATCCGATAGAGTTTGATCCAATGTGGGTCAAGAGCATGTGGTGGATGTGCCTAATCTGCCTGGTGTGGGGCAGCGAGTTCATACTAGGCTGCCAGCAGATGACCATTGCGGGCGCCGTGTCACACTGGTACTTTAGGTAAGTACGTGTTATGTGGATGTACCTTATCTGCCAGGTGTGGGCCAGCGAGTTTGCGTACTAGGCTGCCAGCAGACTACCATCGCGGGCGCCGTGTCACACTGGTACTTTAGGTACGTACGTGTTATGTGGATGTGCCTTATCTGCCAGGTTTGGGCCAGAGATTTTATACTAGGCTGCCAGCAGATGACCATTGCGGGCGCCGTGTCACACTGGTACTTTAGGTTAGTCCATGTTATGTGGATGTGCCTTATCTGCCAGGTGTGGACCAGCGAGTTTATACTAGGCTGCCAGCGGATAACAAACGTGTGTGCCTAGTCACGTGTGGTACATTAGCTAAGTACATGTTATGTGGATTAAGTAAATAAATAAATATACTACGACAATACACTCATCGCCATCTAGCCCAAAGTAAGCTCTATATCTTTATGAATAATATACATAAATTCTTATAAAATGCATAAAAAATCCAGAAAATGAAAAACAATCATGTTCATCACACAAACATTTTCCAGTTGTGGGAATCGAACCCACAGCCTTGGACTAAGAAAGCAGGGTCGCTGCCCACTGCCAAAGCCAATCAGCCGTTGGATCTAATTATTACTTATATGCCTGATGTGGGGCAGCGAATTCATTCTAAGCTGCCAGCTAATGACAATCGCGGGTGCCGTGTCACACTTAGGCAAGTTTTACCGGTACTTTAGGCAAGTACATGTTCTACAGATGTTGCCTTAACTGCGTGCTATGGGGCAGCGTGTACATACTGAACTGCCAGCATATGTCTATTTCTGGGTACTTATTACAGTGATGCTTTAGACAAGTACGTGTTCCTATGTTTGTGTCTATTCTAACTGGTATGGGGCAGCTAATTACCTAATACTGGGTTGCCAGTAGATGGTAATCGTGCGTGACTCCTGTGCATCCAAGAACAACAATAATAATAATAAATTTTATTCATATCTTAATTATTACGCTGGGATCTCCTTTTAAGCACATAATATACATATATATAACAATATATATATTTTTTACAAAAAGTAGTAAGTAATGTAAAGATTTACTGATCATCAATCATCTCCCCCCTATCTATCTAAAGAATAACAACTTTAGTATATTAGCATAATGCTTTATATTGTGAATTACAGCAACAAGAATGCCATAGTTGTAAAGGTCATATTATGGTTATGGAAACACAGTTGGAGTAGGCAAATGGGCGATGCGTCATTCTTTAATATTATGGGATATTTTATATAACTATGACTAGAATATTGTAGTCACGTCATGTAGGTACCTACGAGTATGTCTGCCGGTTAACACGTAGCAATTTTAATAGCATTGAAGTGTATGTAGGTTACTTTATCAAATGTCGGTCACACAACAATTTGTAAATTAGTTTTGGGACCATTCCGGTCGTTAAGAATAGAAGTACCTGTTTAATGTTTGTTGCTTCAAGAGGTTTTGTAAATGACAATTATTCATTAAACAAAGTGAGTAAATTGGTAGAAATAATGATTTTTAAAATTCGATTTTTTCGGCTAAACGAACTCAATAAAATGCACGCTGGGACGTAAATACTTGCGATTCCATGACATCAAAGGATTTTTTACCGTACGAAACCGCTACTACATGTTTCATAATTTCGATCTCAAAATACTGGTGAGAAAATGTATCGATTTACAGCCCTGGCGAAATCATGGTTATGATTTTTTTAGACATTCTTAGATCAAAAGTTACTTTTGGAACTGCTATTTAAAGTGTGTCGTACCCGTCGTACCTATATACCTATATACCTTTCGCAGAAGATTTGCATAAATAATTTATTTATTTCGTTTCTAATATGTCGATGGGTGTTCGTTTCTAATGTATGAAATTCGGTGCTACTGACGTTTTCGAGGCGCCTCAATGTGTGATAAGCTTGCCGCTTACTCCATTTATCTGAATCCCCAAATAAAACTTAATTTATTTTCAGGGGACCAAACGCAAATCCTTCGCCCGTGCTGTATTCCATCGGAAAGCTTCTGAAATATCATTTGGGATCCGTCGCAAAAGGATCGTTTTTGATCACACTGTTCAAGGTTCCAAGACTGATTCTTACGTATTTACACGCTAAGTGAGTAGATCTACGAATACTTAGTTTCATTACGTATAGTTGCTAATTAGCATAAATTTTACTCCCAACAATTCGATTATAAGTGAGTTGTAAACGCCTCGTGGATGTTAGCGTAGCGTAAAAAGCTCTGGTTCGATTCCCGGATGTAGTCAACAAGACAGAAATTCTCGACAATTTGCTGGAGTGGTTTGTAATGTATTATGGGATGATATAATGCAAAATCGGTGATTACCGAAAGTGATGCCTTACTTTAAGGGGACTGATTCGATCCCTTTTTTTTTGGCGTGGTGGAAAAGCTTTATTGCTTCCTCCGACCCTTGGGCAGGACGGAGGTTATGACTCCCCTCACTACCTCCCGGACGTCTACCAACCACCTCAGCCGATTGTTGGGGCTCCCGCGCTAGCGAGGACGGGACAGCTTGGAAACCCACCTCAGATCCTAGAGAGACTTGTGTAATGACTGGAAGCTAGCCCAATAGCGACTGATTCGATCCCTAGCTACCCCTCTAACACGAGTGATGTGCGTCTTTAAAATTATCACTTAAACGATGAAAGAAAACACCGTTAGGAAACCTGCACGCACTGGGCCAGCGTGGTGGACTACAGCCTAAACCTCTTCTCATTGTAAGATGGAGAATGTCTTACCTTACCTAACCATCATTGCAGTATAAACTATAGATGCTTTAATTTCTGGAAAATAACTTACGTGCGTATACAGTAAGTCAAGAAGCTTCTTCTTAATAGTATTAACATTACAAGTGATTTTAATAGTCTGCGCATTTCTTTTTTGTCCGTTATTTTGGTTTTATTGTGTCCGTGATATACAATGAGTTTAGTTTGCTACAATCCAAGACAACCGGACGATTCTGTACGGTGTAATTTTTTAATTGCTATATTCTTTACTAGCTGTTGCCCGCTATTCAGTATCGCTAAGCCTTTAATAAGCTGAGGAGTTCTGTCCTCTATCTCCAACCACATTCATCAGATCTACACAAAGTTTGGTCAAAATTAAACACATATTATAACATCTATAGTACAACAATAATTATTTAAATCGGTTTTAATTTGTCGTAATTATGGTGTAAAATCGTCAAACACTTTCATCCCCTCTCCCAAAGGAACCGAGCTTAATGTCGAGTTATAATACTTCTAAAACTTCCAAGAATATGTGTACAAAGTTTCATGAAAATCGGTTAAGTTGTTTTTGCGTGAAAGCGTTACAAACAAACTTACATTGACATTTATAATATTAGTAGGGATACAGCAAAAAATTATCCAGCATACGCTTACTTCGCTAGTATTGCTCAAATACCGGAACGTCCCGGGGGTTCTTCACACCTTTTAGATTATTATTTTTTAACGGCAAATAAAGTTTACTGTCTATTATGTATGTATGTGTATATATATATATATATGAAAGAATTGTAATTACGTTCATCATTATTATCATCATCATATCAACCCTAAGGGGTTAAGGCCGTAATCCACCACGCTGGCACAGTGCGGATTGGTGGACAACTTCATAATACACTTGTTCACTTTCCTTTCTACACTTCATCTATCTCATGTTCACAATCACAATTTATGGTACATAAATAATAAATAAATTTAAAAAATAAGAATAATAATCATAGGGCCAAACGTTTAGTGCTTAAAACCTCCAAAGTTCTCCAATGTTGTATGATGATGACTTTCGTTTCTAGAATGTCAGCAAGAGCCGAGAAGGGCTCGGATTGCGCCAAATGCGGTCTGAAGTGTTGCATCTGCTGTTTCTACTGCTTCGAGAAGTTCATACGTTACTTGAACCACAACGCATATACAATCATAACAATCGAAAGGTGCCACTTTTGCAAAGCTGCGGCGAAGGTAAACATTTGTTGAATTCCAAAACGTTGTTATACTTAAGTTGACTAATTCTTTATTTATCGGTCTATAGGATATCAATATGTGCCAACAATACGTAACACATATAAGGCGGCGACTAATACGTGATTCATAAAATTCAAAATTCATTTATTTCAGGTAGGCCTAATTACTAAGCACTTTTGAAACGTCAAGTCAGTCTGTTTGTAGTGACTCTACCACCGGTTCGGAAGGCAGATTCTACTGAGAAGAGCCGACAAGAAACTCAGCAGATTGCTCTTTTCCAACATCATTTTAAAGTTTAACAATCTTTAGAATTTTTCTGCTTTGTGAGAGATGAGAGCGGTGTGGCCTGCTTCCAAGCAGCCTTGTCATTAAGGAATTCATCAATCGTGTAGTAACCAAGATTTGTTGAATGTGTTTTAATATATTGTTTAAACTTAGGTAAAGGTAGATCCAATATTACCTTCGGTATCATGTTATAAAAGCATATACCCATCCCCACAAAGGATTTATCATATTCTAACAACGCGGCAATTAATTGAACGCTGGCCACAGGCAGCGCAGGCTAGGTTATACCTAACCTTCATTTTGATAGTGCATGAAAAATTAAACCTAAACATCATCTTTCATTAATTTAAGGGCAAGCTCGCGCAAGACGTTGCTTGCACCATTTGAAGAACTGTTGATTGCCAGTCGGCAAGCAAAGACTAAATATTCTGATAGGAGATCCGTGCCCTGTAGCAAGGGCCTGTTATGGGTTGTTAATAATGGCAGATTTGAGATTTAAGCGTTTTATCCTGGTACGGGTTTATTGGAGCTATACAGCTAGTCGTCCTTAGAGTACCTAGGTATCGTATTTTTAAAACGTTGCCGGTATATGACTGCCATATTATATAATTTTCACTTCCCCTTCATTATCTAAACCTAATTCATAATCATCATCATATCAACCGATAGACAACCACTGCTGGACATAAGTCTTTTGAAGGGAGTTCCAAATTCCACGGTTATGTACCGCTTGTGTCCAGCGACTCCCCGCGACGCAATTTATGTCGTCTGTCCACCTCGTTGGCGGTCGCCATGGGCCGCCATTTTAGCACCTTGGGACCCCAACGGCCATCCATCCGTTCTCCGAGCTATGTGCTCCGCCCATTGCCACTTCAGCTTTGCGAGTTGTTGAGCTATGTCGGTAACTCTGGTTCTTCTACGAATCTCCTCATTTCTGATTTGATCACGCAGAGGTACTCCGAGCATAGCTCTCTCCATCGCCCGCTGAGTGACTCTGAGCCTTCTTATAGGGCCCATAGTCAGCGACCGTGTTTCATTATTGGGCATAACTTTGATGGACAGTACAGCCACAGCCCCTAGTTTTAAACCTTATTACTCGTAAATATTTATATGAACCATCAAAATGACTTCAATTATGCAATATTGTTCAATATTGCAATCTACGCTTGTCGGGGTAAACGTTCGCAATGTTTCATGATAATCCGCTTCATGAGCTTATTAGCGTAAAGACGCTACGTAATCATGCATGAAGTCATTTCTTTGAATAGGACAGTCGGCGTAGATGTGGGACGTTTATACGAGTATATACACCGCTGGGTTAATCGGCAATAAAACTCCAAAAGACGAGTGTATTGAAAAAGTCTTTTTAATATATGGTTTATTTAAAAACTTCAATTCTTACAAAAATAACAATTGTTTAATTTTAAAAATACGTTATACGTAATCGACAGCTACGTCGAACGATTAAAAATGAAATATTTATGTGTATTTACTTATAACGGATAGGTACCTACCTATATCTGGTAGCGTAAAAGCGTCGGACAGCGGGTTTTTCAACATATTTGAAAGGTGATAGGATAATACCTGAACGTTAAAGTAGAGTACTAACTGGATTGATTTGTTTAAAAGTAGCGCATTCGGAACAGGGCTACTATGACCTCATTGTAGTGGGTACAAGTAAAAAAGCTACGTATCATAATGAAAAAACATCACGCGATTGCCACCCACGCTCTAGATATATATGGTTTATTTAAAAACTCTCCTTTTTTATTATAACAAATGTTTATGTTTTAATATTCGAATTACGTCATCGACAGGCGCAGCTTTAGAAATTACTGAATTAATTATTAGTTCTATGACATCTGCGTGTTGATAATTTAAATCTGACCGTAGGCTGAACCCGTCGGATAAAAAGTTTCAAAATGAGTTTTCAGCATATTTGAATGATGATAGGACATGATCTTAACGCTCAAAGTAGAGTCCCTCAATGGATAGACTTGTTTAAAAGTATGGCATTCGTTACGAGGCTACCATGACCTCATTTGTAATTACAAGGAACAAAGTAAGGAAATATATCGAGGAAACGCGATTACGCGATTGTTACATCATAATGTGGAATTATGCCTACTGATATAACAAAACCGAAGAGTTTGTTTGACGTGCGTCAACCTAACCTCAGAAACTGCCAGTACCACTTATAAATTATTCTTGTGTTTGATAGCCCGTTTAGCCCGAAGACCTCAAATGATAGGATAAGGCTTAGAACGAACTTAGCACAGAAATTGAGGTTATGTCGGCTATACATTTTTTAATTATGACTTTAAAGCGAGTAAAACGCAGCTAGCAACTTATAAAGTATTCTTGCGTTTGATAGCCCGTTTAGCCCGAAGACCTCAAATGATAGGATAAGGCTTACAACGAACTTAGCACAGAAATTGAGGTTATGTCGGCTTTACATTTTTTAATTATGACTTTAAAGCGAGTACAACGCAGCTAGCAACTTATAAAGTATTCTTGCGTTTGATAGCCCGTTTAGCCCGAAGACCTCAGATGATAGGATAAGGCTTACAACGAACTTAGCACAGAAATTGAGGTTATGTCGGCTATACATTTTTTTAATTATGACTTTAAAGCGAGTAAAACGCAGCTAGCAACAGCGATACAATTTTTCCATAAGCGAACGTTTAAATGAAATGTTATGAACTTCTGGAACATGAAAATACTTACTGTTAATGTTTTAAATACGAAATTTTATTTGTTTGTTTATCCTTCTTTCACGCCTAACAAAGCAACCAATCATTTTGGGCATAGAGGATGTTGAAAGGACGGAGAGTAACATTGGCCGCTGTTTATTACAGGAAAACAATCTGATATAAATGCGGATGAGATACAGCTTGTTTGATAAAATGAAGTGAAATTGGTTATCAAGTTTCCCTTAAATTTATCTAATTTTGGATAGCCTTTACTTCTAATATTCAGTTTGTTATTTTATACAATAAATTTTATTTGTTATTTTCTTAATATTGTATAGAAGCAGGCGCTACATTGCGTTTCCATGATATACAATGAACAATTTGCATTAATTGCTATGCTCCGCGAAAAGAAAATTTTGAAATATTCTTACGGACATTAATGTAGGGACGCTTACGTTTCGCGGCCGGATCGGTGTTTGCAATACAGCCGACCCCGATGCGTGGTCGTGGTCTTATACGTCGTGTTTTATTTATTGGTAGGAATATGTGATCATAAGTTCTTAAAAAAATAAAAGTTGCATCATATCTAGTCAGGCAGCCCCGACATACAAAATTTTGGTCAATTTACGTAACATAAGGGTAATAATCTAGTTCTGAGGCTTAAATTGCAGAAATTCATCAATTGAATATAAAACATTGCTCACAACAGGTTTGCGAAATGCGTAAATAACGAGATCTTTGCTGTCAAACGTCAATTTTGCATAGAATAAAAATACTAAAGTGACGTTTGACAGCAAAGATCGAAAGATTTACGCCTGTCGCAAAATACATTATCACCCTGCCATTCTTAGTCGCCTTCGCATCACCAACGAAGACGTCCAAGTACGTGAAATAAGGAAGTTTCTGCTAAAAAGATGATTCTTACAGGCATTCAGCACCATAGTGAACAACGCGTTGCAAGTGGCCACCATCAACAGCGTCGGCGATTTCATCCTGTTCTTGGGCAAATGTATCGTCACCGCAGTGACCGGCATCGTGGGTTTACTACTTCTCAAACGCAACTCCGACCTGCATTTCTTTGCCGTGCCCACGCTCGTCATCTGCATCTTTTCCTTCTTCATCGCACATTGTATACTTTCGTTGTACGAGGTATGTAATTGTTTTATTACTAGCGCGACTTTAGAGGTTCACTCATGCGCATTTTTGTCATAGTAATAAACTGAGTTACAGTAGTCCTGGCCTTTGATCTCGTGGTGAATGCCGACATCGCCGGCTATACAACAACCTTTTCGAGTTTTAATTGATGATCCAAGTAGATGGCCTATCAATCATAATGGCTCATAATGGTGAAGTGGTAAACCATAAACAGAGCAACACTTAGCAGGGCATGCAAGGAACACGTCCTCAACGTATCCATCAACTTGAGGGGTAGGTATTAAGCATCATATGCCGACATTCACATCCTTAAGACCGAAAGAAAGCATTGCAAGTAAGCTGCTTGAAGTAGTATTGCACCAATAGTTTCCCGGATGAGTTCTATCACATAAAACTCTTCTAATACTAAAAAATTAAGTTCAAGGTCATTAGTCTTATATTCAAACTTTGTTAAATATATTTGGGATTTACTCAAAACTTTAGTTTACAAATAATGTTATGAGTGCAGTATGTACGTCCCTAACTACTGAAGCAAATAAGTGCCCTTTCGTCGCCCAGCACTATTGTTCTCTCTCTAAACGGTTTCGTCGTAACGGAACCGCTTGTTAACTGTAAAAAATAGTTAATTTATTAAACTAAATAGTCACATCAATTCTATTTATTAAAAAATTTGGAAAATCCAAAAGTGCACGCCTCATAATCTCATTTATTTCCACAATAAAATTGAATTTTTTTTAACTGAAACTTTCAATGCTCATTACAAATTTTTTTTTTCATATTAATTATTATTCAATTTTTGTAAACAAGACACGGGAATGTCATAACGATTGCACATTGAAAGTTACAATTAATATTAGCTAGAATAATTACATGAAAATTTAACGACAGCGAATTGAACGCTCATATTAACTAAGAAATTATGTCGTGTGTTAGATAATTAAAAAAAAATTATTCCGATACGATCATTTTTTCGACCAATTTTGATGCCACATACACCCGTCCATACACGGACGTCCAGAAAAGATTATGTTTAATGTTATTATTTACTATGTTAAACAAAAAAATTGTTATCTAAATGTATTTTATGTGGCTGACAAATTATTTGACTTGATATTAGTACTCAAATTAACCTGTAAGTGCAATATAAATAACAAAAAATCGATTTCAGTTTCGAGAAAACTGCTTTTTTTCAAATGTCGAGAGTAGAGCACAACCTCAACGCTTCGCTTATGAGGCGTGCAAAATCAAAAACTCTTTATTCGTGTAGATCTATTTCAGGTACTTATGAAGCTTTCATAAATACAAAGTGTAACGGAATTACGAAATAGCTACTGTTGAAGGGTGCATAAGTATATTTAACGGTCGATTGGCGCAGTGGGCAGCGACCCTGCTTTCTGGGTCTAAGGCCGTGGGTTCGGTTCCCACAACTGGAAAAATGTTTGTGTGATGAACAAGAATGTATTTCAGTGTCTGGGTGTATTACGAGTATTTATGTATATTATTCATTAACATATTGATCAGTCATAACATACAGATCTTAGTACCCATAGCACAAGCTACGCTTACTTTGGTGCTAGATGGCGATGTGTGTATTGTCGTAGTATATTTATTTATTTATTTCATGAGGAATGGACCCTGTAAAAATACAAAATCAAAAGAAAAATATTTATTTTCCCATAAAAACTACAAATTGACGCGCATTGTACCTACGCTACGCGACGCGTACCTAATAAAGTGACAGGTGTCATTTTTTTAACTTTTGCATATTATGTTAGGGCAGTATATGATTTCTTTCAGTAAATACTTAAAAACTCTTAGCGTTTCGGTTTCACAGATAAGTCTCAGCGACAGTAAATAATGTACCTCTAAAGTACTACTTCGGTTTTCATTTACACGTTGTATACAATGGTACACTTATTGGGAGGTTATGTTGATGACTACATTCGTTAACTTGAAACTAAATGAATGACTGTATTTTTTTCATAGATGGTTGTCGACTCGCTATTCCTATGCGTTTGCGAGGACCGCAATATGAACAGTGGGGACGGGCAGTGGAAGAATTCGCGGCTCGCAGAGTTGGGCGGACACCGTGCGGACCGCGTTGAGCTGGAAGAACTGCAAGAGAAGTACTGAGCGCTATACTGATTGTGCATGTTGTTCGATGTGCGGGCTTTGGTGGTTGTGCGAGGTAGGATTGTGTGCTTTAACGACGCTGGGCGTTTACAGTATAATAATTCGAATTACAGCATGCTGGAGAAATCGGCGTCGGCTTCCGGTCGCGGAATAGTAGAGCTTATCCTCCTCTTTAACATCACATTGCTGGGCAAAGTCCTCTGCAATATTTTTATAGAGTGTAATGAGTTGACACCCCACATTTGACGGCCGACTGGCGCAGTGGGCAGCGACCCTGCTATCTGAGTCCTAGGCCGTGGGTACGATTCTCACAACTGGAAAATGTTTGTGTCATGAACATGATTGTTTTTCAGTGTCTGGGTGTTTATCTGTATATTATAAGTATTGTGTGTATTATATTCATAATAATAGCTATCTTAGTACCCATAACACAAGCTATGATTACTTCGGAAGGATAGTAACATATTAATCAATGCTAAAATTTAAAAAAAATGTCCTATTATGTAAACATCATAAGGCATTTTTTTTAATTAGTCGCCATGCCTAGTGTATTAGTAACGGTGCCTTGAATATTAGTAACGGATAGCAATTCATTTTCGAGTTTAAAATCAGCTTTTATTTAACAATTAGTTATCACTTTGTTTGTGCGATAACATTTGCAACCTCAAACCGGAATTCGTAGCGGAACCCGCTGCCACTCCCAGGGTCGTCCCCAGGGGTAGGAACTGGTAATTGCCTTTCAAATTAGAGGCTGTAGTAGCTAGACTGGTACAATTTTAATACGGCGAAAGGAGAAACTATCGCTACTAAGCGATAAGGCCGCCTTTCGTATACTGCTTCTGTCTTTGTCTTCTAAAAGACTTAGGTTACATTAGCATAAATATATTAGAACTAAAATAACTTTTCTACAGCTGCAGATTTGTTTTTTTTCTTTTCAATGTTAATAGAATGTCGGTTAGAACTGCTATCCTAAATTGCAATGTTGTTTTTAACTTCTTCATTAAACAGTTCATTGTCTATCTATTCAAATAGTTTAGGTTCACTTAAAAAAATAATTAATGCGTGATGTAATACTATAGGTGTAATGCGAGTCACCATAGGTAGTATCGCTGCCCGTACGCTTCTACTGTGCTGAATGTTGGGTAAATTTTTTCAAATAATTCATATGTGAAAAGGTAAAAACTAATAACATTGCAATGGCTAACGTCATAAAAGTTTAAATTTATTTATTTTTGTTTCAGATAAATCTCTTTTATCAAGACTACAGAGTATCGACTAAGGGACACAGATGTTCTTATTTTTTTTTAATTGTGTCTTTTTTACAATTTTATCACGCTACTCTAACGTTACTTGCAGCTTAACATTGTTTACAATTTACATTTTTATACTTTTATTTTACTATGTCGTTTAAGTTATTAAGTAGATGATAAGAAAATCCATTGTATAAGCCCAGTTATACATTTTTTTAATTTTTAACGTTAGTTAGGTAAATACATGTTCCCCATCAAATTATGATAGGGAAATCTTAAATGCTCGAAAAGTTTTATTTTATATTAGCATAGTTCGGAGGCATAATATCATGTAATACAAAATAAGATTTTAAAATGTTTATCGACTGTTTTAAATCAAAAAATGTAATTCAATTCAAAATTCATTTATTTCAAGTAGGCCTAATTAATAAGCACTTTTGAAACGTCAAGTCAGTCTGTTTGTAGTGACTCTACCACCGGTTCGGAACGTATTCGCGATTCGCGAAGGCGTTCGGGATTGTAAACAATTTCATAACGTAACTGTGGTTAAAGGACGATATCACTTATTGACCTTTTAATATAACTTAGCTTTGTGTAGACACATTCGAACATTTCTTTTCCAGGTTCCAGATAGAAAACTCTGCTTTAATTTATGATAGGTACCAGTTACTCAATTAGTTTTCTTCGATAATTTCAATATCCCGGCTTCTACTTGGTAGATTTAAAGTAACAGACTATATCCTGTTGCTTGCGACTTTATCCGCGTTTATTCGGTTTTTTGAACATTTTGTTTACCGCAGGAAGCTGTTTTCATAGACTGAAAATTATTCTACCTCTGGATGCAATCTATTCGAATTTTTTTTGGATTTATTCGATCAGTTTGGATGTTATGCCTTTTATATGGAATAATGGCTTTCATTAAAAATCCAACTAAACTGTTCCAGCTGCCAGTTTCGAGATAAAAAGCTACATATATTTTTTATCATTATTCGTATAAAACAAAGTTGAGGGTCCAATGTGTCTACTTTATCGCGAAATTAAACGTTTATTAGCCCTTTGACAGTTTTAATTTATTTATACAAGTACAACTTATTGTAAGTAAAATCTCAACTATTTTAAGGAATATTTAGGAGTGAAGTTTGTCAACCATTCCATTGTATGTCAATGTAGAAAATGTAATAAATCAAAATAAATATTAAACACCTGATAGGTACGATTTTACGTGCACATCACTGAGGTGCTATTAGTAACATAGAGGCTTATGATTTTTGATAAATAAGACTATTTATATGAATCTTTACAAATGTATAACCCATCTTCCGATATATGTACTTGGTTCTAGAATATCTGACAACATTGCATTTGTGTTTTAATAAATTACAACACAATCAAATCAAATTACCCATTTTCTTGATAAAATAGCCTTTATTGCAGAAAACAGATCACAGAATGTTCCTGGTTTTGGTGTGCCTTTTGGCAAAGGCCTCATCCATTTTACGGATCTGTCCATTGGACTGTGTCGCGACTTTTTTTTCCATAAAACTCAAAATGTTTAAAGGATATCTATTTGTTAGTGCTTCGTAATTCATGAAAATGCATAAAATACCTTATTTAGGAACATATCGTATAATTTGAATGAATTTTTTGCATAATGAATACAAATAAATAATATGTAGAATTATAAAAAAAAACAAATATTTGTCACAAATTTATTTTTATATAATAAAATGAATTGAATGCAATTCCGTCCTCTTGACTGTATTCTGCCTCATATTTTACACTTTTCTGTAGAGAATCATTGTTTAATTCAACATATATTGTAGATCTTTTTTTAGTTTGCAGAATATTAAAAATGAAACTTCTTTGAAAATCATATGATTCAAAGAATTCAAACAAAATACTTGCAACAAGTTTTTTCATAATGCTATAAGCTTGATTCTCATTTACATTATTCATTTACATAAATGCATTTACAAGTTTATATAAAGTTAACGTTAATTTTTAGTTCTTTTTTAATATTTACTAATATAAAGTTTTGCATAAGAATTTTTTTACATTAAAAGTATTATATGAGCAAGTGTTGCAATGGAAATCTATTGGAAAATAATTTAATTTTTCTACCTCAAATTGTATCCTTCCATTATCACTATAATTGTTAAATCACTATAGTTGTTATCTAATTCGATCTCTCAATAAAACAATGAGTGTGGATATATTTTTTTATTACTTATTTCACTGGTTTTTTCCTCTTAAATTGTTTTCTTTTCTTTATTTGATCTGAAATAGCCTTGCTCTTGGCTTTAAGTTGTTTACGCCTGATGGCCATGTCAGGTTTGCTTTTAGATTTTCTCATGCTGAAAACTGGTTCAGGTACACCATTATTCTCATTTTCTTCAGGCTCTTCCTTAATTTGTTCTGAAACAATAAGCCATTATTATATTGATTGTTACAAAATTGTGATAGCTGATATCTATACTTCTCAACCAAACTTATTACCACCTAGGAAAAACAGTATTTGGTTCAGCGTTATAATAAAATTAGGCCTTATGGTATTCAACAACCTTTTGGGCTAAATTTTTTTATTTGTATCACCAAACACCACAACATACAATTGAGCTTAAATATTTATTGTAAGGAATCATATGCAACAGTGCTAGTGGACTGGCTTATCGTGGAGAGTAAACTCTTGCAAGTCTCATTAAATTGAGACTGGCAATTTAGACCAGCTTGGATCTAAGCAACTGGGGGTCCACCAATCTACATTGGGCTAGAGTGGTACACTACAGCCAGTGACGTGCATAGAGGGAATGCACAGGGTATGCAAATGATATAAAATGAGTTATATTAATCCAGTAAGAGTTGTTAAACTTAAGCGTAGGTTTTTCATAACTCTTACAATGCCTACCCATAAGTTTTATATAACTCGTACTGGAGATTTTTATAATTTTATGGAATCTGCATACCCTATGCATACCCTCTATGCACGCAGCTGACTACAGGTTTTTAACCCCTTCTCATTGTAGGGTGGGAAGTCTGCCCTGTAGTGGGCTGGTAATAGGTTATGATGATGATGATGATGATGATGATTATTCATTGTTCAGCTCTTTAAAATGAACACATAAAGCCTTTATTGCTGATACACAATAAATACAATTAAAATCTTGCATTTTAGCTTTTTGTAATTAATGCTTATCCTGACACAGGCCTCTTCTAGGTGTCCAGGTTCAGAGCTTTCAATGACGACTATAGTATCCCAGCAATCTGTTTGATATCATCATCACAACAATTTCCAATTTCCTACTCTCATAATAAAGAGGCATTTTATTTTTAATGCTCTATTTCATTCACACAAAATTTTGTTTTACATTTGGGGCTACAAATATATAAACACAAATTTTTCTTACCTTCCATTAACACATCTTCAGCTTTTTTCAAGGGATCTCCCTTAAAGAACTCTGCTCCCTCTATATCTGGGTAACCAGTTTCTGGTTTTGTGGCTTCATTCATTACTTTCTTTTCAATCCTCCTCTCATATTTGTTTGCAGCTTTCTTAGAGTATGCCTGTCTGAGTTTTGCTGGGGTCACATATTTTGGGTTTTCCCATAGTGTAGATCCACCAAATGATCCGGAAAATATTTTCACCTAATATAAGATGAGAATTCTTGTTAAATAAATATAGACAATTAATTTAAGATTTCAATTTACAGTAGGCCAGGAATGTTCTATAGTATACAGACCAGAAAAAGTGTTGGGAAATCAACTCTCTTTGTTTAGTATTCTTCTTATTGACTAAAAAAGAAAACAATCTGCATATTTGTATAGGGTAGATAAAATTAAAACTTACTGGATTCAGAACAAATCTAGGGCCTATTTCTGCAAGAGCCCCATCCTCAGATAATATTTGGTAGTTTCTAAACCAAATCCTGTTGTCCAAAATCATAAATGTGTAAACATGGTCAAAGAACGGTTGGCTTTTAGGATGGTGTTTTGGAACTCCAAATATCTGTACGAGAAGTTCTTTTAAAAGACTATAGTGAGCATCTTTTGTGAACTGAGGGTCGAATGATAAAAGTGGTCTGGACCCTTTGAGACAGTTACCAGTCATCTTAAGTTCACCCATTGTGTAAACTGAAATAGAAATAAACTTCAATAGTAATACTAAATAAATCTTAACTTAAATGCTATTGATCAATTTAGAGCTGGCTCTAAAAGAAACCAAAGAAATAAATGAAAAAAATTACCACTGAAAACAAGCATATATCTAGGTTGCCTAAATACAATTGCATAATATTATCAGGCACTGCCCTGCTTTGATACAAAACATAGAATCAACTTAGGGTGATTCTATGGTAATTGAAAAGGAGTCTCAGCAACTCCCAGTCCTGCTTTTCTGGTGACAACCAGTAAAAACCAGTTTTTTACAAACTTAGTGGCACAGTGGTGTTATATGTGGGTGTTGCCAATATTTATTGGAACCTTTAGTTAGCAGTGAGAACAATAAATTAGTATTGAACCTGGATCTAGACTTAATCCACACCAATTAAACATTTCTTGGTATCTACTTCTTGTGCTTATCTATAGGCCATACTTGTGTCATATTGACTATGGTTGATTTAACTGTTGATATGATGATGAACCTAACTAATACAAGCTTTTGTCTGGAGCTTTATTAGCTTAAGCTTGTAGATTTTGACAATTTAGGCTGTCTTTGAAAGATAAAAATTATAGGCTTTTTTTTTGGAAAATAGGTATCCAACATCCTGTCCCGTGCCCTCAATGTGTATGCAACATTCCATGACGGCTGGTTGAATAGTATTAATATTATTTGTAAGAATTAGCAACTTACTATTCTCAACTAAAAATTTAGCACTAGGACCATTTGGGATATTTGCAAGCCATAGATACAAATCTCTCATTTTCCTGCCCTCAAACAAAATGCATTTATTGCAGTTCTTCATTTCACTTATTTCATTAACCACATACAAGTTTTTGCTTCGCTCCATTTTAGATTCACTTTTGTGGTGAGGCATTAAATTCTTAAGATCTTCCATTAAATGCCGATGACGGTGGTTGATACCTCGTGCAGCGAACACCAACACTCGCTGCCTATTTATCCATTTAACCTAAAAAAAATGTGAAATGTGTTAGTACTATGTACCAAATTAAAACTCGCAACAAGAACACATATTAACGTTTATAGGAAAGGACTTTGCACTAGTAACTTAATAATTCAATTATTATTTCATGAAACCGTGAAATATCATAAATAACGAACCTGCTTTGGTGTAGGGTCGCTAGACATTCGCACAGGCGGTAGTACGAGTACATTCTCTTCCTTGGGTGCTTCCTTTACTTGGTTAACTTGCTTTTTGCTCTTCTTTACTTTTATTTTAGCCATATTTAGCCAATATTATTTTTAACAACACGTGGTCGCACACAACTCTTGTTACCTACTCGTAAACAAAAAGATATAACTGCAAAATAGTACATACGAGATCTGCCAAAGTGACAGTGACGTTTAACCATAGATGCTGCTATTATTTGTGTGGTAGAGATATGGAGGGTAGAGGGAAGGAGAGTCATCTTATATGGGAGAAAAGTGTCCAGTTGTTGCGCTAAACAGTTAAAAAATCCTCCACAATGGCGCTGGTGGATGCACACGGTATGGTATGAATGTAGCAATCGTAGATGAATTGAAGTATGCCGAGTTAAAAAATTTAATGTCATTATCGACTAAAGTAGTTAATTATTGAGAATTTCAACAACTTACGTTGTACAAAATATTGTGGTAAATATAACCTTACTTCCTTGTATCTCCATACTTCCTTGTTTATTTTTCAAGCCTACTCTAACAATATTTATATTTGGCGCTTCTTTTAAGAGTTACCCTGATGCAAATGTGGCGCCATCCTAATTTAATACATTTTGACGACACTTTTTCATATACACAGATGACTCTCCTTACCTCTACCCTCCATAGGTAGAGATTATAAAATGGTGGTAGCGATCTGTACCATAGGGAAATATAGATCATTGTTTATAATGAAGGCTATCCGCTATAACAGTTATAGGATAAAAGCGTGATTTCTCATTTCTCTTAGCAAAATTACAAGTCCTTAAATGACCTCAATGATGCCAATGACTAATTTGAAATCGAAGTATTCATTGTTTAGCCTATCTAACAGGAGATTAGGTACTGTCTCATGGTAAATTATGTAGAGTTATGGTTTTGCGCGGTTGCCGTAATGATGTCAAGCTTTAAGTTGACATTAGTACGTATCTAATGGTATTTCGACATCCTCTTATTCTCTGCTGTAAAATAAAAAACCTAGAAACGGATAATGTGGAATGTGGAGCGTGGGCAGAAGTAATTGTATGTTCCTATCACCTGGTCCGTTCTGGCTACGACATATTTTTTATAGAATAATAGCTTAAGTTTTAACCCTTAACAATTTTTCATCCATCTTTCAAAGGTATAATTTAGAAGTTAAATACCAAAATTGTTAGCGAATATATTATGGTTCATCATCATTTGGATCCCGCTAGAACTGTGTTATCGAGACTGTAAAACATCTCACTCTTAAATGATTCCAATATTGGCTCAAAGCATAATCAAAGCAAATTAAAAATGAAAGCTTCACAATATCGTGCGTAAAACTTTATAAATAGTAAAATCTAACTCGTTAACCTTTGGCTTGTTGGGTTGCGGTCAATTTATATAAGGTACACGTGGCACAGTACATATTATTACATTACTAGAAATGGATAGCGTCAAGAAATGATAGAACCTCACCACGTTTACATTCAACATAACAATTTAATTAGTTAAAAGCAGCAAACCTGTGAAAGGGTACCATAATGTGGATTTTTTTAAAAGAATAATTGTATAAATAAGCGAACCTAAATAAAATATGAGGCAAAGTTTTGTAATGCAGAAATCCGCATTTATAATACAGATAGCAACGCTGCGCTATCTATAAGTTATAAACTGGATGCTTACGTAATATTCTCGCGTCAATTGTAAACAACAGCTGCTCTCTAAATTAGTTTACATGCAGATTCCTCGTATACGCCTGTGTTGTTCTCAAAATGATAAAACCTCTATCATTATTTATTTTTAATTTAAGTAAATCTAATATTGCAGCACAATTTAAATTTGCGAGCTCAGCGTTACCCCAATTTTCATCCGTGAGTACTTTAGCTGTTAGTTCTTACTTCTGAATAATACTTTTTGATCTGACCATATAACTTTGAATATTTTAATGCAATACAGATAAAATAGTAACTTTGATTGTTTATCTTTATATAGTGTACCTAAACATTGAGATAATAGTAAAGTACGCACTTCAATTATTGACGTTGAGCTCTATTTTTTATAATAACAAAAATGGGTTTAGTCACTTCTTGACCCGTATTGTTTTGTGTTGCGTTTTCCCAAATGTTGTTTGTATGTGTAAGATTGGTAGTTTTTAATAAGTACTTAAGGTGACTACCAGAATATATTCAATTGCTAAAGTAAATCAGGTGAATTGCTGTTTTATATTATGTTTCTGTTCTTGCTTCGTAAAAGGTCTCTAAATACGAAGATCTCTCTGAAAGAAATATGTAAACGAATGTAGGATACTAAAAGTTATCGTTCTTTCTATCATATTTCGTTCATAATCACTTTAAATGTAGTACCTACTTTAATCGAAAAGAATACCTAATGTCGTTTATCTACCTACTTCAATGTTTAAAAATAGTCGTTTAAATAAGTACCTAATTACTTAACAATAAAAATCGAATTACGTACATAGTGTTAGTGTTTAGTTGAAATTCCTACATACTGATTTATCTTAGACTAGCGGTCCTTCCGCGACTTCTGATAAGTTTCCTAATAGAAACTTTCTACCGCCATCCTACAAATATACTCTGACCCACCGCGTTGACTAATCCGCTTTACTTAAGAATTGGGCTATCAAAGTCAAAAACATTTTTTTATTACTGAATGAGAGCTTTGTGGGTAGACTTTTGTAAATCCTGAAACATGTGTTTTACTATACTTATCTAAATACCAATTTCCATCCATAACTAAAACTTGAAAGCGATAGCCGAGCCGGCTAAAATCAGCACAGATACACACGCTGAACTTATAAGCCCGTCTGCGTCGGGGTAGAAAAGAATCGGTTGAATTGTTTGACGTGAACATCGAAAATATATTCATCTCTAATGGGTTCAATAGAAAAACATTCCTTGTTGAGTCGATTTAAAAGGAATAATGTATCGTTTTCCAGGAAAAGTATGGCGTTAAGCGAAAAAGTTTTGGAGTTATACAACCTTCGGATATCGACTACTTTAAAACTATTTTGAGCGAAGAACGGGTAGTGACCGATGAGAGCGATGTTCTTCCGTTTAATATCGACTGGATTAAAAATTGCAGAGGTAAATAATAAAACAAGGTAGATAATATATCACAGCCATAGAGATAGGACCGGGTAAATTTATAGGTTTCCAAAACTATATTCTATGTCTTAACACAATGTGTATAAATAACAAGAGATTTAGCTGCTTGTGAAGATAATGTGTTGGGAAGCGAGTATCGTAACCAGTTAAATACACTGCAGCAACGAACGTCGAACTCATAAATCTGCTAATGTCTTGAACATGAAAAGGCCCATGCTTAAAAAGTGGTACCACAAAAGTGTTCTTCCCCGCGCTTCTCACCTTGGTTCTGGACTTGTCCATGTCAGTTAGTAGTAAAGAAGTAGTAGTAGACTGACTTCAAACTTTCAAACCGAGAGCCCATTTTACTTCGACATTATTCCTACTTTCAGATGATTAATAAAAGAAAATAACCAAATTTTACGTGATAAAACTAAACGTATCGTATTACGGTCATTTTATAAATGAAAATTTCTTAGAACTATGTGAAAATATATCTACTGGCGATAACACTACTGTTTTTACTCAGGACAATCTAAAGTTGTTTTAAAACCGAAGACAACTGAGGAAGTATCTAAAATCCTGTCGTATTGTAACAGCAAACGGCTAGCCGTGTGTCCCCAAGGAGGCAACACTGGCTTGGTCGGAGGGTCGGTCCCGGTATTCGACGAAATCGTGCTCAACTTTAACTTGATGAACAATATCATCAGCTTGGACGAAATATCAGGTAGGTTAATTTAACTAGCCAAAATCGCTCTTTACCACATGCCATTTGACTACAGACAGCGCCGTTAGGTTCATTAGGTTTTTAGAGGAAAAACTTACAGCCAAATATCGCATGGCTAGCCAAAGCTAAGCTGAAAAGTCTTTACTTAAAAGTAATGACTTTCCTTACGATATAAAACGTTATTGTAAACATACGTAAATAAAGCGCCATATGATATTCATTACAAGCAAAACTTAATGATTCACATTCTTGTTTTGAGATATGTAATCCAAAATACCTGAGCTATATAGTTTAAAATATCATCATAGATAATAAATCCTTATTTAAACCATAATTTTGGGCATAAGCTTCTTCTTTCATATAACTAAGGTAACTTTTACTTATTTTATAACAGGTGCCCTAGTTTGTGAATCAGGATGTGTATTGGAGAACCTTGACAATTACGTCCGCGACCATAACCTCATCATGCCCTTGGATCTCGGGGCAAAGGGATCTTGCCATATCGGTGGTAACATCAGCACAAATGCGGGAGGGCTCAGGCTTCTTCGCTATGGAAACTTACACGGATCTGTGTTAGGATTGGAAGCTGTAAGTTTTATAAAGTCGCAAGAAAAAGATGTACCTTCTTATACGTATGAACTAAAAGTAACAGTCAAATAAGCCTAACTTAGGCTGCCGTTAGATGAGCGCTTTTACTATAACCATCACCAAATATATATTAATGATACTTACGTAAAAACTACCAATGTTTTCTAGATGTGCTACCACGTACTAAGGGCGCAGAAAAAGGGTCGATAATTTGGACTAATAAAATTCGAGCTGATTGCAGGTTAAAGCAGACGGGACAATTTTAGACTGTCTTCGAACATTAAAGAAAGACAACACTGGATACCACCTGAAGCATTTATTTATAGGTTCCGAAGGAACATTGGGTGTAGTTACTAAAGTTGCCATACACTGTCCAGCCTTACCGAAAGCTGTGTCTCTTGGATTCTTTGGTAAGTTTCATAAATTCGTGTGGACAGTGGTGAGCAAGAACTGTCATGTCCCGGTGCTAAGACAACATTTGCCGCCCGATTGTTGTCATGGGACTGTACATAAGTACAAAAAGACACGCTAATTACTATGTTCCAAATGTTTGAATCAGACGTACGGAACGAAGCCGAGTTCCAAGCAGAACTCGCGCCGTGCGGCCTGCAACCTTGATTCTATATTCTGAATTTAATTTCATCATCGTCAACCCATTACCAAAAACTCGAACCCTTCTGATTCTTAGAGGAGACACCGTATCCTCTAAGAACGAGAAGGGTTCCATGCAGGTTTCCTCACGATGATTTATTACACTGTTAAAGCAAGTGTTGCTTAATTTAAAAACGCACATAATTCCGAAAAAGTCAGCGGTGCGTGCCGGGGATGGAACTCTGTCTCGAGGGAAGGAAAGTCGAAGCCTTACCCACTAGCTATCACCGATTATTATTTCATTTCCTATAGTAAAATAATAATTTGGACTTTATGTAGGTACCTATTAAGAGTTATTTTGGAGGGTAAATTTTTGTATCTCTTAATTTCCGTCTCAGATTATCTGTATAACCATCTATCCCACTGAGATTACAGTAAATTTCTAATGCATCATATATAATGTATCTTACTAAATAGAGTTTCGTTATTTCAGGAGTTAAAAATTTTGAAAATATTCTCGAGCTGTATAAAAGAGCAAAGTCATCTTTGGGCGAAATACTATCAGCATTTGAAATGGCAGACAACGAGTCAATTTCCTCAACTGTGAAAAACCTTAAGCTTTCGTAAGCTATATTTTATAAGTTAACGAAGTTTTAAAAGGATTGTAGGCTTATTTCAATGAGAAGGGGTTAAGGCTCTACGCTGGCCCCGTGCGGATTTGTGGACTCAACATAACATCCTTCTCCACATCCATCTCCACTATGTAGAATGCTCAGGCATGCCGGTTTCCTCACCATGATTTTCTCACCCTTGTAGCTAGTGATATTTTTAATTACTTTGAAAAGTTAGAGCAAAAACCCGCTTTAACTTTTCAAAGTTAAAGCGGCCCCCCTGAAGTGAAGTTGAGCTCCTACACACTGCGCTATTATCTCAAGAAATATGAATATTAATATAATATTTCCGTTACAATATGTTCAGGGATAAACAATGTCCTCTGTCCTATGTAAGGATGCAAGTAATATATGCAGTGACGAATAACAAACAAACAAACCGACACACTTTCGCATGGAATTTTTTGCTGTCCAAAAGATCTAGTTAATGTTTCAACTCATTTATGATTATCAACATGCATGGGTATCCTTTCGGAATGAGAAGGATTTAGGCCGAAGTCCACCACGCTGGCCAAGTGCGAAATGCTTAAGGTAAAAACGCACTTAACTCCGAAAGGTTAGACGGACGACGACTTATAAGTGTATAGGCTACCATTTAAAATCGTACGAAAACCTTAAAAAACTAGCTTGTTGTTTTACTATGAAGAATCCTTCTTCTTCAAGGACCTAATACTGAACTTGGTATAGAGTTTTACGTTTAAATGATATGTCTGTAACAGGAATCCTATATCTGACTATCCGTTCTACGTGCTGGTGGAGACGCACGGCAGCGATGAAGTGCATGATAGTGAGAAACTGTCGCGATTCTTATCCGAAGGCATGGACAGCGGACTCATATTAGACGGGACCGTCACTTCGGAACCAGCCAAGATGAAAGTAAATTTTCCAGTGACTCTGTAAATATATTTGCGCTAAACACTTTTGTAATAGAACTCGTACTTGATCCTTATTTCTGCCGCTAAGCAGCATTGTTGCAATGCTGTATTCCGGTCCGAAGGGCGTGGTCGCGCCTCACATTGACGAACACATGACGGCAAGTTGCAGTACGTATTCCTTGTATGGAAAGTGTCCATCTGCTTCTTTCATCAATTATTACTATTAAAATAAAATTGTTTGCACCATTACTTACATGAGCGCAAAAAATTGTTTGCGCTCATGTAAGAGATGTTTAAATTTCTTTAATTTTTAGTTGTTCTTTATATAAAGGATGCGCTATATAAAATGATGACCTCAAAGTTAAAACTTAAATAACGCGTCCTTACCTCGCTTGTGTCGGTTTCGAAAGTTTGCATAATTCTTGCGACCAATCACAACTCTTGCTCGAAAACAAGCTTCTTGTGATTGGACGGTTGCAGGACGCAAAGAAACGCCCCGTAGGAGGTAGACACAAATCGATCCGAATTCGGCTAAAATTGGGATTCCTTCAGCTTCTTGTTGGTTATTGAAAAATGCTTGTTCTTTTAGAATATTTGGAACATCAGGGAAAGCATAGCCGGCGCAGGATTGCTAGAGGGCTACACTTTTAAGTACGACGTGTCGATACCGCTTCGTAACTACTACGAATTAGTGGAACTGTTACGCAAAAGACTGCGGGATCATACCGCTAAGGTTTATGGATATGGACATGTTGGTAAGTTAACCGTCCCCCTATCAGGACACCTCAATAAACTCTGCACAGCGTCCACGCCGACAAACAAATATGTCCCCGATTTCTGACGTCATCCGTACGTGGGCTCAGATCACTTTGTCGGAGGAATCTTAAAACTCCGTCACTGTAATAGTCGCCTGAGCCGTTGGTCGACGATCCCTTCGCTTCTATGAGATCCCTAGGGCTAAAACTCATTTATGACAGATCCTCATCCCTGGATGCCACGGGCTGCTTACAGCCCGCGTTACGCTGTTGAAAGCTTTAAAGTTCACCAATGATATTTTCACAATACAAAAAAAAAAGTTAACCGAGAATGTCCCAAACATGAGTTTGACACTGTAATCGTACTTAGGTACTCAGTTCCCAAGCTATGCTTCACCGAAGTTGAAATATAGGGCGGTTACCAGAACCAGAACCAGAACACCAACGACAACTGGAAAATGTTGGTGTGATGAGCATGAATTTTTTTCAATAGGTATTTATATGTATAATATTCATCAATGATCTTACCCATAACACAAGCTACGCTTACTTTGGGGTTAGATGGCAATGTGTGCACTGTCGTAGTATATTTATTTATTGAGTTACCTACTTTGCTTTACATAACTTAAGCAGTAGGAAAATGCTATTCACTACTTTTTTGACATCTTAAGTTGTAACTACCTTAAAATAATGTCATCAAACTTGAGTATTTCACGTACCCCGTCGCAGGAGGCATATCTCGAAGTAGCCTACTATGGAACTTTCACTAGTTTCCATAGTAGGCTACTTTAAATAAAATGTGGGTCGAAAATACCTTGGTTTAAGTATTAAATCCTACATCAATAGCAAATGTTTATCACAAGATTCGTATTCGACCCACAGGAACATTTTACTCTGAAAAATAGCGGAAAATCTTAATTTCATGTGTCAGCTATAGACAGCGCATCATTGCGATTTATTAGTTGAGTAGGTACCTATACAACTGTACATAAAACCCATTTTATTGGTACTTATATCCACAGGTGATGGCAACATTCACATAAACGTTATCGTGCCGGAATACACGAAACAATTATACTCAATATTAGAACCATATATCTTTGAAGAAGTCGCGAAGTTCAGGGGTTCCATCAGCGCAGAACATGGCGTGGGTTTCAGAAAACCTCAGTTCATACATTACAGCAAAGATGAGTCAGCTTTACAGCTTATGAGAGATATGAAGAAATCTATGGACCCGAATGGAATTCTTAATCCCTATAAAGTGTTGCCAGATGTACCTAATATTTAGTATCAATATGTTTAAGCTTAATCATAGATAATGTGGTTAAAAACCGCATAAAGATTTGTTATATTTTTTGTAAAAACTTAGAAATAACCACTCAACTGGAACCTGTGGAGTGAGTTACTTCTAAGTATTAGGGTCTTGTTATATAGCTACTACGTGCAACTGGTATGTTAAAATAAAACCATAATATATTTAAATGACTTTTATTAAAATATCCATTTATTCTTATAACATTCATAATATCACTGCAACAAAAATACAATGAAATATTATAAACATTCGCCTAATTGCTTCATCAAATAAATAAATCCCATATTGCATAAAACATCAAAAATTTATTTATTATGTCTTCAAAGATTGCTTATTAATTAAAAACTCCATCAAGGTTACTTAAAAAAAGTTGGCATTTGGCACCGCGTTATCGAGACGGAGGGAACACAGTTGTGATGTTTAACTTAACGATAAACTAACCTCCTTGCCAATCACTAATGTTTTGAAGTATTAATAACAGGTTAAAAGATTAACAATAGGCTAGTGGAACTGTCCAAAGTCACCGAAACTTTAAGACCTCCTCAAAGCTGTTTCAGACCCACCGTAAGTAAGAATTCAAAAGTTCTTTAAGACCCACTATAAGAAAAGCCTTTTAAGCCTATGTTTATTTATTTTGAGATATTTAATCCGCTTTTTGATGGTAATAAGATATTTAACGCTTAGTTACCCGCTGCTCAGTGATAACAACATGTTAAACTTGCAATATCTGGATGCATAGAAATTGATTGCGTAACTTTTTTATCAAAGGCCACAAACAATTCATTTAATAATAGCTAATATGTAACGTAAACTGAAAGCAAGCAAGTACCAGCGACTCTCCGTCCCTTTGCGTTATGATGCCTTTGCCTTTACAATAACTCTATATAACTACTTTTAGCAATTAGGACCTACTGCGTACAGAGCACAAACACG
This sequence comes from Pararge aegeria, assembly GCF_905163445.1. Taxonomy (NCBI): domain Eukaryota; kingdom Metazoa; phylum Arthropoda; class Insecta; order Lepidoptera; family Nymphalidae; genus Pararge; species Pararge aegeria. The sequence goes on along the minus strand of NC_053187.1, from coordinate 13,668,533 downwards.
CTTTTCCAACCATATCAAACAAGCATTATTATGCAAGGACAACATATAAAATGTAACAATTCGGCTTAAAAAAAAAAAAACTCCACACCGAAAATATTGTCGAAACGGCAATCGAACATTTGAATGATCCGCAATCTAAATTAATTACGTCTTTTACCTAGTTCTTGGGGCTGGAGAAAATATGTGGAAAAAGAAGGTGGCTTTTAAAAGTTACTTACCGCATTTGCTTTTTTTTTGAAATAGAACACAGTATTCTATTTAAATACAATAATAATTCACAAATCTAAATAATAATGTTATGGCATTATATTTTAAATACTAGAAATAATAAAAATGCAAGTGTGTGTCTACATGTGAGCGCTTTTATTTTGGTTTCGCGTCATTATCTTCTGCGCCTTACAGATTTTAAAATTTTTTGAACGCAAGATGAAACAAGCGCAATAATTTGCAGACATCTCGACACGTTAATCGGAATGTTCTACCTTTAAGGATTAAACATTAGGAAATTAGAGATTTTAAGAGGATATCCTTAAGAAAATGTTTTGTGCTTTTACTTATGCATTCATTGTGTGATATGTTAGGAATCGTGCTTATCAAAATTAGGCATCGAAACAAATTGAAGATTACGATAGTATTTCATTTATTGTCATGAATCAGACAAAATAAATGGAGACGTAATGAGATCACTAAATTTTTTTTTTTTTATATACGAGACGAAATGTAAACAAGAACAAAATGGCTTACACAATAAACAAAAGTGTACCCAGTGTCTAGCAGGGGTATGCTGTATCCTTTAGTTTTCAATGTTGCTGCTTTGGTTGCGACCTGCAGCCGTAATGTGTAACTTTTCTGACACCAGTCCAACCGGACAACCGTTTGTCTCTATACATAATTTGTTTTTTGACAGTGGTGGTTGTACACGCATTTTTTTAATGGAAAAGACAGACAGTCTATTTTTATAGGAACAGAGGCTTTTTTAATTCCATTACATGTTAGTCCTTGACTGCAATCAAAGCAGATGGTAAATGATGATGCAGTCTATGATAGTAAACGGCCAACCTGTTAGGGCTGTGCTGTATCTTTTTGACATTTAGCATCTCGATCGCAACCTTTTATCTCATACAAAACAGCAATGTTAAAAGGCAATCGCCGCTGAGATTAGATTCTAGATTGAGAATTACTTTATTGCCAAAAACACTGCCAACTTAAGCCTGGGGGCTTACTATCATCACTAAAAAAGTATTATTGTTTTAATGTGGTTGATGCTTGCTTCAGATTTCCCTACCATCTTCTTCAAGGTATAACATAGTTTATACTGTATATTAAAATAATACTGCTACAAGCGATGGAAGTAAGCCCACAGCACAGAGATGAGACATAATGTTTGAAAGATTGCAAGAAGATAAAAGACCACAATAAGCAGTCTCGATTGAACACTATCACTGCATATCTATTACTGATAAAATTTTAATATAAAACATTTCAAATTATTATCATTATTATACTGGACAAAATCACAGAAAACTATGATGTTTAAATATATGAATATTTAAATCTAGTTTATATTACTATGAATACGTTACTTGTATTAAATTTGTTTACCAAAAATATGTAGCAAGGCATTACAGTTTTGTTTTGTGTTTTCTTTGACAACAGCACCACCGCTATAAGGTTCTATAGCATATGAGAAATACCAGGTTTGTATCTCACTACAGATAACTATATTAACTGGGTTTAATGTACTAAGGGAAAACTTTGCTATATATGTATATTATATCAATATAAAATAAGTAATTGCTAGATTTTCATTGGAAGTTCTGAGTGCTCACTTGTTTACATTAAGTCCATTAACTTTTGTTGCATTTGCATTGTTCATAGCTCATAATAAAAATAATAATATTAATTATAAAAGGCTTATTTTATACTATAGTTATACACAATTCAATAGTCAGATATGGAGCGTAAATCATATCACCAGGATCAAGTAGTGTTATATTGCGATTTTGAAAATCCATAAAAAATATATAAACACAATAAATACATACTGGGAAGTAACCTATTCGAGCTATAAAGAATGAATGATCAATCTTTAATATTAAATTCAATATCTAAATATACGCCTATTCAAAACCAGCTTAGTATTGCAGTGAAACGGGATACAGGTTGTAAAACTTACTTTACTTAGTTTTTATATTATTGCTTATGTTAGGATTCGGTACATTACGTTTATTTTTTATAATTAGATTGTTTTTAGTGCTGCGCGGACTTTTATGGAAGAAACATCCCACATACACCACGGAACGCGACGCCACGCATTTTGAGTTAATTTAATTCGTAGTATTTTGTATACCTAGTAACACATTATGAACACCCCAAGTGAAGCGACGTCTCCAAACGCCACCCGATACAATCAGTTGCGGATTGTTGGATGTTGTACACGCACTAGTAGAAACTTAATGGATTGTACAGCACCCGACGCCACGAGTATTATTCATTGAACACTGGCATGACGAAGCTAGCGTGAGGTTGGCAGTGTGCACAGTACAAGTGGGGTGTGAACACGCCGCCCCACGGGTGTCGCTGGGCTCTAACCACTATGTATTTTCTGTAGAATACGTCATAATCATGCATTTATTTATCATTAATCTAGAGTATTACGAAGCCTTCACAGACGAATCTTTTTTATAGTTTTATAAAATTTTATAATTTTTTTATAGTTTTTCACCATTGTCCTAGTGTAGAGACGCAATCTGTTCCGTTTCGGGCGTTTCGTGTGTGAAGAGAAACGGCTATCGTTTGATCTGGTTGGAGATCTTGAGGAACTCCAGGTAGCCGGCCTGCATTTCGGCGTCCATGCCCGTATCCCACGCCTCATTCTCAAGCTCCTCCCTAAACAACAACAAACACAAACATTTTACTTTCTTGCTCTTTGAAGTCGAAGTCAAAAATATTTCTATTCAAGTAGGGCCATAGATGGCACTATTGATATGTACATGATCCGTGAATTGCTGAGGCACTCTGGAAATATTTATTAAATTTTTGTGTGATGAACATGAATATTTTTCAGTGTCTGGGCGTTTATCTGTATATTGTAAGTAATTATGTGTATTTTATTCATAAAAAAAAATATTCATCAGCTATCTTAGTACCCACAACACAAGCTACGCTTACTTTGGGGCTAGATGGCGATGTGTGTATTATCGTAATATATTTATTTATTTATTTATAAATAATGTAGTTCTCTAATGGTAGGTTGAAAACTATCGCCTACAAACAAAGCAATAGTTCGCAGGACATTTGTGCCACCATTTGTCCATCGACCTAAAGCATGGTTATGATAAGTCACTTCTTTTAGTCATAAGCAAAATAAATTTTTATTTATTTATTTATAACACACCAGCAAATTAATTGTAACTATTAAAAATAAAATAGTAATAACTATAACAATTCAATGGGTTAGAATTACAAATTCTGTCTCGTGCCATTACAATAATCATTTAAAGGGGTATCATTATCGTTGTTATCTCCGGTCACAATTTAAAGAAAAATTAAAAAAAACTTAAATAAGTATTTAACTAAAGATTATTAAAAAAAATAATGTAAATATGAATTTTAATGAGGTTTTAAAATGTAGCACAAAGAACTCACAGTATGTCTATGTCCAGCGCGGCGGGTTTGGCGGGCAGGTTACTCTGCAGGAAGTCACGTTCCTCCATGGTCAGTGACTGCCCATCCGCGAGGTAGCCGCCCATGGTTCCCTCCGGCTCAGAGTTCGTAGCTATAACAATTAATGAAGCATTACTTCCACTGACTGGAAGTGGTGATAGCCGAATGGATAGCACTTCGACTTCACTTTCGGGAGAGGGCACAGTTCGAATCCACGCACGCACACCTCTAATTTTTCTAAGTTATGTGCCTTTAAAATATCACTTGATGCAACAGTGAAGGAAAACATCGTGAGGAAACCTGCATGCCTTAGAGTTCACTATAATGTTCTCAATCCGCACTAGGCCAGCGTGGAGGGCAGTGCGCCTGCGCAACCGATCAGTGTTCGTATACTCACGATTCGGGCGGCGTGTCTTACGCTGCGGCAGAGTTGGAAGCACTCGTGGGTCGGACTAAGGGGTATTGGTGCCACAGACAAAAAGTGTGACGAGAAGTGCGCCTACGCAGCCCACGCTATGAGTGTTCGTATACTCACGATTCGGGCGACGTGTCTTACGCTGCGGCAGAGTTGGAAGCACTCGTGGGTCGGACTAAGGGGTATTGGTGCCACAGACAAAAAGTGTGGCGAGAAGTGCGCTTACGCAGCCCACGCTATCAGTGATCGTATACTCACGATTCGGGCGGCGTGTCTTACGCTGCGGCAGAGTTGGAAGCACTCGTGGGTCGGACTAAGGGGTATTGGCGCCACAAATAAAAAGTGTGGCGAGAAGTGCGCCTACGCAGCCTACGCTATCAGTGTTCGTATACTCACGATTCGGGCGGCGTGTGTTCGGCTGCGGCAGGGCCGGAGCCGCGTGCGGATCGGGCTCGGGGTCCGCGGTGCCCCAGCGAGCGGCCCGTAATGCAATAACGCGGCGCACGCACGGCATTTCCGCCCGGTACTTTAGGCGTTCGAAGGCCGCTCGCATGCCCTCCGGGCAGTCAGCGTCCAGCGCTATGCCCGACAACTGTAACGTTGAATAAACAATGAGCTAGTTACAGCCTTTAAATTAAATTAAAGCAGCAAAGACCCTTTACTTAGCATTAAGGCTGGTTTGAGATAAATATTTCTAAGTAAAACCTGTAAATTGTAATTAATTGAAACTTTAATGAAATCAGCAAAAGACCCATGATATTACAAATATATATTTAAGTTGTATATAAATATACAACTTTTATAATAAATCGATAAATTAATGCATTAGAAGAAATTTTGGGTATTTCGAAAGATAAAAAAAATCTGTTACAATAAAATTATATTTAAACCCACTGGTAACACTTTATTGGCACATTGAGAGTAACAAAAAAATATGTGTTTAGAAATGTCTACTTTTCTAAAAGTGTCAGTCATAAATCCATTTAATACACAAGTCACCACATTGAAGAATGGCAGATTTTAGAGTAGGTCAGTTTAGCATTGGATTTGCTATGTTTACATGAGACTGGGTTATTTACTTTCATTTTTCAAAAACTGGAACAGTATTGAGTTCAGATTTGGACCATGAGAAATAAAAGCTATGCAAAATGTAAAATGAATAATGATACACAAAGCTTGGTTAAATAACATCAAAGCTTACCTTGAGCAATTGACAAACTGATTTTATGTTTGTTTCCTTGTTAGTATCTAGAAGATGTAGTAGAACTTTACAGAGGCTTTCCCCTAAGGTTCTTATCCTTCCACCCTAAAAATAAATAATCTTTAACATACAAATTCAAACATAATAATGACAATAAAAATCTATTAATAATCTTTCACAAGCACATTTGAAATGCATTTCAACTATAGATGTTAACTCTGGGCAAATTCAACAAGAGCCTGCAATACGTTATCTCTTAATATTTATTAAATTGGACACAAGTCAATATGTGGCTAAACATTTTATTTCCTCTTTTATTTTAATCATTGCAGCAAAATTTGCTGATGATACACAATGATACTACCCAAGCAGTTGAAAACCTGCATGGGATCCATGGGGTATTAATGGGGGCCCATGTGGTAATTTCCTTTAAGCCTTTTCCTAAACAGCATAGTTTGAAGTGACACATTGTTTATTGGTAAATTTGCAAGTTTTCTATTTAGTTGAGGTATACCCATAACTGTAGATACCAAATTAAGCTAGCCACTGTGGAGATGATCAAACAACCTGTTAAAAAGTAGTTTGCACTGAAACCTAAGCAAGACAAAAATGTTAGAGGACCTCTGCCTAAGCAGGTGCAGATAACAGTTATACATACCTGGCTGTTTTCAAGTTGAGTATATATTTCAGCCAGGAACATGGCAAAGCCGCGCATATTTTCCTCTGAGGACTCCACGCCACTTATAATCTTGTGCTCCTCATCAGTACAACGCTCAAGTAGACATGCTCGGAATGTCGATTCTTCCGGTGATGCAACAGAGTCAAATATTGAACAAAGTCTGGCACCATTGTAGCGGAAGTTCGCCTCGCCAATCGACTGTGTGAGCAAGTTAATGAATTAATAATTTGTTGAAATAAACAAAAATTTGTTCTTAATTATATTATGTATAAAAGTTGCCTAACCTGTTTGGTTACTCCTAACATATAAAACTCTAAACAATCTTGAAGAAACAAACTTCAAGATTGCCACAATGTTGATATATAAGAAGGTAGCATTTTCCTGTACTTTACTGCGGGGAAATGTCCTTGTCTCAATATCTTTGAATAAATTCATGTGGTCATAGACTACTTGTTCATTTATTAAGTTTAAATAGTATACATTTATTTTAGAGCTTGCAGGATTTGCATTAAACCTTTGTACACTTTTGGTCTTGAGAAATCAACAAATCAATAATTTGTAGATTTCTCAAAAAATGTGTACTGTGACTAGGAATTTTTAGTAGCTGCTAAATTTGTTGTCTCCCATTATTCACAGTGCCTATGCTTCTTCTGAGTGCACATAAGAATTGTTTTAATGCAATAGGCATGTGAGACAATAGAATGCCTGTTTATAGAGTTGTTGCTAGATGTTTTAAGAATCTTACTGAATGAAATGTAATATGTGAGTGTAATGTAACAACTTGGAGCACCAAAAGTTATTTTATTATTTAAGAGGCTGAAGTAACACACTATTTTTACCTAATACATTACACATACTTGTGCTTTGTGTCATAATTCTTTTAATTGTCATTAGAACAAAGTTAGTTATTTATAGGTTAAAAAAATATTTTATACTAATTTTTATATATAAAATGATAATAGAACTCACCTGGTTGACAATAGCTTCAACGAGGGGTCTTGTCTGGCTGGCATCATTCAAAGTCAAAACAAAAGAATCAACCAATGGGCCACACAATGTGTCAAATTTGCCGGGATCAAATGTTATCTCACACATTACTGTAATCAGGTTTGCTATGTTCTCCTGTTCAGACAATATAAATTATTATAATAATGCTTATGCAAAACAAAAACGCAGAAAAATCATTTACATATTCATAAACTACTAACTCTCAGATCCATATTTTCAGACTCCTCCAATGAAAATGACATGTCATCAAAGTTATAAGGATTCTGATCTTGTGCCTGCCGAATTCTGTCCTGAACAGAATAACGAGGCACTCTAATGGGTTCAGTGTTGTATATCACAGGTGACTGTGGTACATAATTTGGTGGATACCATTCCTTAGCTTCTGCAGACAGATTTGATACTGGAGCAACTGCCAAAAAAGTTATATAATTATAGAAATACATAAAATACAATTTCCAGCATGGGTATATTTTTAAAACTTCCGTGTTTATAAAAATGGTTAAGTCGAAGATCTTATTTAATGTTTCGTTACATACTGTTTAACATTATGAGACACCTCGCTGCCAGTTGCTTTCTGTCAAACTACGGCGACGTCATCACAAATGAAAATTTTAAAAACTTTCACTTCACATGAACATTGGATAGGCGATTTTGGCGATCGCGACGCATATCCAATGAGGTTTTTATAATATATAAAATTTTGAGAATCCTAGAAAATTAGAGTCAATAAAACCTACCTTTTGTGTCATCCGCCACGGATTTGGGCCGGCGCAACTCACGAGGTTTATTATCGGGATTATGCCAACCACGGCCTCTACCTCTAGATCCTCCAACATCCCCGTTATTCATTTCAATCGGTCAACACTATATTGAGTGTTTACTAAAAATATTAAGCCACTGCAAACTCGAAGAAATTCCATAAACCGCAGTAAGACACTTCGCGTTGAATTTCAATGGATTCGAACGATGATTTCGACACGTAAACAAAGACAAACACTTCGACGTCTCCAACGACGTCTTTTACGGGAGCTCGGCCATGTTTTTTGAGTGAGTGAGATCACCAACCACCAGAGACAAAATTTTAAGGAAGAGTGAGATAGAGATATATTTTTTTGGTCTATGGTTTATGTTTGCAAAAAGTTCCTTTCACGTTCCATAATATGTATAATTTATTGTTACTTTATAGTTACTTTTAAAAATTTTACATTAACTTAAATTAATGGGTAGGGAAAACCGTTACCGTAAGTTATTTATAGAGAAGTTGGAATTCAGAATTGGTAGGTACTTCCATATGTACGTGACGTATGAATATTTAAAAAACAGCTGAAGCTCAGCTTCTTAAAAAAACCTAAACAAAAGAAAGCTAAATATGTATGATCATCATCATCATATCAACTGATTGATGTCCACAGCTGGATATATTAGGTATTTTTATCAAGTTTCAAAGTCTACGGTCTTGAGCTGCTTTTCCGGGGGCTCGGCAGGCGACATGTTTATTATCGTCTGTCCATCTCTGTAAGGGTCGACCAACGCTGCTAGTAACCGTAGTATAATTTTAATCTATATGTATTATCACAGAGAGAGAGACAGAGTACCTACTATAATATTGTTGATTATTCATCAAGCGGACGTTCAAAAATACACTATGTTTACTTTGCTTTTGTTTTCGTGGCTTTTCCTTCCGGTACTGTTATTCCTGGCCTTTGACCCGGCCCAATCAGGGTAATTCGGTAATTTATTGTAAGATGTTGAGTTTTTGTCTGGTTTATTTTGTACCGGCGCGGCGGGGAGTTCGAAATTGGCGAAGAACATGTTTACCCGCCAACAAACATTGGAGCAGCGTGGTGGGGCAATACTCTATTGACCTATGAACCTATGAACCTATGGAGGACTGTTTCAATTAATAAGGTGGGCGTTACTCTATTCTATATGGATCTTTGTAGACTTTATGTAGTAAGTTTGTTTTATAATGAATCCGCGCCCCTGCCGGAACGGAAATTTCGAAGTGATTGTGATTTTGTCGATTATGGCGCAGCGGTAACCGCTGTGGTTTTAAATGGGTTTGATATCTGTCAGGGGCAATTTCAGAATTAATAATTTCTGATTTTTTTCCGATCTGGTCCGGAAGGCCGTGACCGATTACCACCCTACAACGACGACAAACGCGGGACGGTTTGCGATGTATCCGTTTGTTCCGTTACAATGTTGCGTAGGCACTGATTAGGGTAGGTTTTTTATAACTGCCATACACAAATAGTTTAGCCTGTTAGACTGCATCATCACTTACTAGCAGGTGAAAAGCTAACTTGTAGTGGAAGAATAAACAAAGGTATCTGCAGAGGCAGACCAGACTCAAGCAATAAGTGCCCAGTTACGTAAGTCAAAGGTAAGTAGTAAGTAAACTCGACGGGCCTTCTACCCCCTGGGTCCATCCACTGCGCCGATCGGAGGAACACGATTACCCACCAATGTTTTCAGGGTGTTAGAGACCAGATAATGGTCTTCCCGCTAGACCCTCAGCACTCAGGAACACATAGATAAAACATCATATGCACACCAATAACTAAGCATAATATTTCGAAGACCTCCATCGCTCAGTGCTGGGCTGTGGTTTTTATTTTGCAAAGGCCCCGGTTACGAAACCCCGGGGCTTCATTTCTGATTTTTTTCCCGCCTGGTTGGTGGGAAGCTTCAACTGTGGTTAGTTACCATGCAGCCAAGCAATTTAGAGTTCCAATATGATCTTGCGTACTAAACAGCTAATCTGTTTGGTTTGTTAGTTCTGGTAAGGGTTTAATATAATGGCTATACCCCTAACAGGTTCGCTTGCTACCACCTTAAGCCACCTTGTTCGACTCGATTGCATCATCAAATATCATCAGGAGTTGTTATTGTTTTGGCAAATTATTGATTCTTCAAATTTTTTTGTCATATTACAATTCAAAGTAACTTCTTTTTTAGTATATAAAACATTGTTCCATGTTAAATGAAAATTTACAACAACATAACACAAGATGAAAAACAAATGCAAAACACAAGTTTAGAATAAAATATTTTATTATTTAAACCAAATAATTATTGTTTAAGACAAAATAATAACAAATGGCTCATCACTAGATTCTTTTTTATCACTACCTTTACAGCGAAGTTCTACTAAGTAAACATAAAACAGAAAAGGAACACATCTATATTAATAATATATACACAAGCCCTCTCACATTGTAACAAATTAATGAATTAACTTTTGACCAAGTACTCTCAGACAAGACTCAGAAATATATTCAATAAAATGAAAATATGAGTGGGCAATAACAATCCTAATTTAACTATAATTACATATTACAAATCATATACTGAAAGATTCTCCACAGCCGCAGGTGCCTTTGATATTTGGATTATTAAAAACAAATTCAGCTGAGAGCTTATCTTTGACAAAGTCCATTTCAGTTCCTGTAAAAAGCAATGGTCACTAATTTACAGCAGCAGCAGCTAATAAAAAACATTACACAATATTTAGCCATACATACCCAGTAATGTTAATTGTGCTTTTTTATCAATAATTATAGTAACACCATCTTGTTTTACTTCCTCATCAAGTTTTCCCTTAGTAGAGGCATAATCGAGAGTGTAAGACAGACCATTACAACCTCTTTGCCGCACGCCAACCTTCAATCCAATAAATCCTTTAGCCTCTTCTTTAGACATAATCTCTTTAACTTTCTGAACAGCCGAAGGGGTTAATATGAGTGCTGCTCTGGATGGCAATATTCGTTTTTTCACTGCCCTTACTGTCGCACTTGCTATTGATTTCGTAGCCATCTATAACCATAACAGTTTTATATTTACATTTTTCCACACAACGCAACAAAAAATTAAGTGGAACATGTCATCTAAACTCAAGTGAAGGTTTAAATTATTAGATAATATAAGATTCGAAACTGTATACTAATTCTGAATAGCTATATTTTACCTTAACCTTTTGCTTATTATTTTTATATCTTAACACGTCATTTTTTTACGCAAAATAAAAATGATTTCTTTTCATTTTCATTTGAAACTTGAAAGATAGAAACGTCAATACTCAATATTTATTTTGACATTGTCAAGAAATATCAACTTGATATTTCCTTCGACAACCCAAACCTCAGATGATACTCCCAACCAAAGAGGATACAACTACCAGGAATATGCTTTTTATATAATGTAATCAGGAACAGTAAGCTTGTTTTTATTTTCATTGTATATCATGGAATTCCACAAAGTAACGCCTGATTCTATAAATATAGCCTGCCTTGTTATGCTACGCACCGCGCCACCGTACCCGGCACGTTTCAGCGACAGATGATCCTAAATAACTTTCAAACTAGGTGCATGTCCTTATGTAAAAGATGTGTAAAAGACAAAGTTTATGGTGTAACGGTAACCCTACCTACTTAAATTTAAAATAATTTCGATTTATTTTAAACACTTGTAATAAAAAATAACAGAAGTAGTGTTTATTTTCCTTATTTCAGATATTTGAAAATTATGATGTTAATAATACTGAGTTAAACTTTTTTTTATTTTACAAAATTTTCGTCAAGAAAAGATCTTTATACTCTCAAAATAAGGACATTGCTGGCAGCACCAAACATCCGAATGAGAACGACTATAGCTACCCACGCGAATGTCACTTAGTTTATATCCTCTTTGCTTTGTAGGCTTAAAAGTAAAAAAAAATATCTTTGTAAAATACAAAGATAATCGTTCGGGATGGCAATGACATTGACATCCCGAACGACACGTCAGGTAGGGACTTGGTCTGTTGGGATTTGAGAAGTCTATGCTAGAGCGGTAGTAGATATTTTAATTCATAAATGGAATAATGTAATATATTTACAATGGGTGGACAAAAATTTGAATACGATGAAAGTGGATCAACATTCTTTTACTTTGTTTTATCATTCCTCGCTCTTATATTGGTGCCGGCGACATTTTATTATTGGCCGAGAAAACGTAAAGAAGGTAAATGTATACATTTATGCTACTAGAACCCTGTAAATTATGAATTAATGTACAAATATTTGACAAAAACATTAGGAAAAAGCTTGAGATTACGAGTTACTGTTATGCGAATACCACTAAAAATTTGATGTCACGTTACGGTACATTATAACACGTTGATAAAACCTAATGAAATTGTTGCTACATACGTAATTTTTTTTTTTTAATATATGTTACTACTTATTTTCAGATCCGGCAAAACAAGCAGAACTATGTCAATGTCCAAATTGCATACAGAAACAAATTATCATAGAACAGTCAGAACCATACAAGAAAGTAAAAAACTTTTTTATTATGTTGGCAATAATCTCAGGGTGGGTGCTGCTTGGTTTCTTAGCAGCTAAAGTGTCCCAGTTTGATTATGAGATGTCTAATTTTGACCCATATGAAATATTGGGCTTACCTCCAGGTGCTACGCAGGGAGAAATTAAAAGATCCTATCGTAAACAGTCTTTGATACTTCACCCAGATAAGGAGACGGGAGATGAAAAGGCTTTTATGAAATTGACAAAAGCGTATCAGGTATAGTTAGTTTTTTCTTAAGAAAGAAGAATGTTTAGTTCTTGAAGGTGTCATTGGTTGCTTGCAGTAAGGAATTCTCATGAAAGATATCCATACATCCAACACTTTGTTAATAAGTGTATAAATAAAGTTTAAAAGTGTAGGTGTCAAGTTATAAGTGAAATTGGCATGAAGACACTGGCTAAGTTATCACTTGTCCTCTGTACCGTTAATAAAGTGTAAATAAGGATTAAACTCTAACCATTTTCAACATTATAAGCTATCATAAAGTTATAACCATGACTATTGTGTGTAACGTTATGGTCGCTGCTCCCACTGTTGTATTGGTAGAAGCTTTTGTTATTTCTATTGCTAGTCTATTCTTTTAATCCACTTTTTTTTGCTTGCTCTTGCTTGTTTTTATTGTTTAGGCCATAAGTACAGTTCTTATTATTATAATTACTCTTATAAAAACAATGATCTTTAATTAATAATTGAAAGCAAAACAACTTGTGAAAGCAATCTCACCTGATGGTAAAAGATAATGCAGTGAGCAGTCTATGATATAGCAGTTACATTAAACCCATACTATGAATGGGTTTCTCTGCAGCATTGTAACAGAAGGCTAAATTGCTTGGTTACACATTTTTGATTAAAATAGGATACCTATATATACTACATATTATAGGAACTACCAAATGTATATTAATTTTATTACAATTGAAAGAAAATTAAAAGGTTCTCATCCAAGCTATATGCAATATTTAATAAGTATGTATATGGATTTACATTTTAGGCCCTAACAGATGATGAAGCCAGAAGAAATTGGGAAAAATATGGGAACCCAGATGGTCCAGGAGCTATGAGCTTTGGTATAGCATTACCAAGTTGGATTGTAGAGAAAGAGAATAGTGTGTGGGTCCTGGGGCTGTATGCTCTTGTGTTTATGGTGGCATTGCCAACTGCTGTAAGTTTTTTAATTTTATTTTTTAAATATTTTATAAGCATCTTCAAACAGTGTTCTTGATCAGAAAAATATTAATTTCTAATATACAATGTGAAAATGAATCCGAAATATACCTTCACAGGCTTGACTTACATTATTTACTGTCTCTGAAACAGAAAAGCTAATAGTTTTTGAGTAAACCACTGCCATAGTTTTTTCTGAAAGAAATCATGATTGGCTGTAAACAGCATATGCAAAATTTAAATCTAATGACTCCCTTCACTTTTTAAGCATGTGTTGCATTGCTTAGGTACTACGCGCGTGTCAGTTTTTTTTTTCAATAGAGTTGTGATAAGTCAACACTTAGATTATTTTAAATTAGTTTTTATATAAAAATCAATGTTTCTTTAGATTTTGTATTTATACAGGGTTATTCCTTATGAAATATACTTATGCACCCTAGTATTCGTAATTTGGTTACAAATTGTGTTTTTTCAATTGTTATATATTTATTTTTGTTTTAGCTATTTTTGGCTTAACTGCTTCACCATTGTTAAATAAAAATTTTCAATTTTGCATAATTTTTATGCTGCAAAATAATATTCATATGGGATTTAAATACATGCTTGCGTGGAATGTTTGGTTTTCTGTCAAAACATGTAGGAATAATTTAAATAAATGAAATAATAATGTAAAATATCTTCTGCAGAACCTATGAAGTAAAATTCTGCTATGGAGCTAGTAATTGAAATACACAAACCTAGCAGTCTTATGTATCTGTCATATGAAATAATTTTTAACCGTACAATCAGCAAAACAAAGTTTATTTAAAAATAGTTAATGTTACTAAAATATATTGTTATAGGTTGGCACCTGGTGGTATCGCTCAATTCGGTTTTCCGGAGAACAAGTTTTGTTAGATACAACACAAATGTATTTTTACTTCTGTCATAAAACACCGTCCATGCCTCTGAAGAGAGCACTAATGATTCTAGCCGCTTCATGTGAGTTTGACAGAAGGCATAATTCAGAGATTATAGAAAGAATAACTGACAATGAAGAGGTTCCAATGGTAAGTAAATATTTTGTACACTATGTTTTAGTCATAAAATTTTCAGATAGCATATTTTTTTATATGGTTCAACTTTAATAACCTCCATAACTCTGAATGTACCACTAGCATGGGCAGTATACCTTTTCTCTATGGGAAACGGACAAAATGTATATCCTACTGTTAACTACTCACCGAGCATTATTTACTTATAATGTTATAAGGATATAAAATTCTCCTTTCACCCGTTGCTGAGCTATTAAAGGTGTACAAGAGTTTCGAGTCATTATAATCCAGGGATAACATTTTTGCTTCCTTATGAAAATTAAGCTTAAATTTGCTATACTATTTTTGCTTCCTGTCTGTACTAGCTGTGCTGATATGTTACTAAGTATTTAGGCAGCCGAAAATTATTTTATTAGTAATATAGAGAGAGATATTTAGTTTAGAGCTTGTCCGGGAAAGTACTATCGCTATTTTTATTTCTGCCGCTAAGCAGCAATGCTGTGTTCCGGTCTGATGGGCGTTGTTGCCGGTGTAATTACAGGCACATGAGGTTTAATATCTATGCCTCAAATTAATGGACACAGATTGTTTGATGGACGTGTTGCTTTGTTATAGGTGACTTAATATCAAGAAGGCCATCTGCTTGGTCCGTCAATTAAATAAAAAAAAAAGAAAATTGTTTAAACTCAAACTATTTTTGAGATGAATAATTAGGATGTTGCCCTGAGCTTCACTGCCAAACATTGTCATGTGACCCTGTACCGATACACCTTTTAACATGTCGAGATAATAGCATTGTACGGCGTTAGGTGCTGTCCGTGGTTACGGGACTTCCCCTAATCAACAATTTTATTTAAACAAGAGAAATGCTGATCTTATACTCTACATTAATAATTAATTTTGTTTGATTACAAAAACGTTATGAGGGGTAACAGTCCAAATAATAATTTATCAATACTTGTAATAATGCCCACCTTTTATTTACCAGCTTCTACGTGAGCTTCCAAACTTAGGGGAAAAAAACAAGGAGCAACCGTTATGTCGTCCATATAGTATAAAGGCTCGGGCGTTGTTGCACGCACATCTGATGCGTATGCGTCTACCGGAAGAAACCTTGGAAGTCGACCGTCGGTACATCGTGTCACGATGCCCTAATCTTATTGTAGAAATGGTCAACTGTGTGAACCAACTCATTGCACTTGCTTATGCCAGAAGAAGTAAGTAATAAAATTGTTTTCGCTGCAGTATGCCACGAAACATTCGCTTTAGATTTGTCTTCAAAGGCCTTTACTTACACCAGCCATGTCATCATCCAGTGGTACTTCTATCTTCTAAGTAAGTGTTTACTTGTTAAGTAATAACAGTTTATGACATATAGTTATTAAATATGGGGGGTAGGACCTAGGGCTCGGCTCGGGACTGGTCTCTTTCGGGGGATTCCCAGCACGCGCATCTTCATTTTTGTAATTAAGTTCTTTTAAAGCCATTTATCTATAGCTTGGTTCAACTGTGAAGGAAATTATGAGGAATCCTGAATGCCTGAGAGTTCTCTATAGTGTTTATTAAACGAATATAAGCAACCCACTTGTTTAGTATCCGGCGCGATATCGAGTGCAAACCGATTTGGCGTATGTCTACCATACTCCCTAACAGGTTAGCTTGCTACCAACTTAGCATCATCACTTACTACCAGGTGAGATTTCAGTCAAAGGCTAACTACTAGTGGAATAAAAAAAAAAAAACCCACTCAAGGCCAGTGTTTTTAACTATGGCCTAATCCCCTCTAATTCTGAAAGGATACCTGCTCTATGTAGTGTTATAATAGTGTATACAACTACTTAGGTTAATATTGTTGATAAAAAACTAAATTAATATATTATGAAAATTAAGCTTAATAGTCCGCGTAAAGCAGGAGAATCTGTATGGTGTAATTTATATATCCTCTACGCACGTTTCGCTCCGAAACCGGAGCATCCTCAGGAGATGTTGACTTTACAATGAATAACAATTTATTCACTGTAAAGTTTTTCATAATATATCATGGATTTCCGCAAAGTAACGCCTGCTTCTATCCAATATATTAATGCATTAAAATGTATTTAATTATGTGAATAATACCGTGCCGATTCGCCAAGAAGGAGAATAATTTCAAAACTAAATAATGTATTATTTTACCATTTTTTTTGTAGTACCTCGGCTGCCCACGATAGGTACTATCGAAAATTGTATGAAGCTATCGCCAATGATTGTTCAGGGGCTCTGGGATTACAAATCCGCACTGCTACAACTGCCGTATATTACGGAAGACCATTTGAAGTATTTCACGAATCGCAAGAAGCACATCAAGTCTTTATTACAATTGGCTCAGCTGTCCGGCGAGGAAAGGAGACAAGTGCTCCGATTCTTGAATGACAAACAGTATGATGACGTCATGAAAGTGCTAAGCAATATGCCGTACATACACTTCCAAGTCAACACTGAAGGTATGTTGATTACAATTTGGTTAGTATTCAGTCGACTGCGTTACTGTGGAATAATAGAGTAACGCGCGTATTCAATCTATCTGTAATCTGTTGATAATTAGGAAGGAATCCCAGCACGCACCTCAAAACTTTTCTAAGTTATGTGCGTTTTAGCAATTAAAATTTCATATTATTTAGTAATCTACTGATATTATATCTGCGAAAGTGTGTATGTTTGTTACTCAATCAAGCAAAAATGGTTAAACGGATTTGGATGAAATTTAGCATGTATGCAACCTCTGACATGGAAAAGAACATAGGCTACCTTTTATCCCGATTCCTTTAGTAGTTCCCGAGGGAAAATTAAAAATGGTTTTCGAGCTAAGTCGCGGGCAGACAGCTTTGAAATTTGGTACGCATGTCGCCTGTACTATGGAAAAGGTCATGTACTTTCTATACCGATCTCTCAAATAGTTGCCTTGGTGAGATTCAAAATTGTCAACGAGCGAAGCTTTAGACCCAATTCTGAAGTCTACGCAGACGAAGTCGCGGGCTGAAGCTAGTAAAACAACAGATTACGGCTAAATTGAATGTAGAAAATGGCCACTATATTTTTCCGGAAGTTAGACGATAGTGGCCTCTCAGATAGATTCACCTTATATGATATTCATGATGTAGTTTAGCTCAGAAAATTTTGATCGCACAGCTCTATACACAGAATGATACAAAGTATGAAATAGAAGCTTTTGGAAATCCCTATAAAATACCTAATAAGGTTGGGGAGATGATATAAATAGGATATTTTTATAAATCTTTGATAAATAAATGAATGAATGAATGAATACACTTTTATTGTACACCACAGAGAAAATTTACAGAGATACAAAGACAACAGCACAATAAGGTAGAACGTTCAATTTGGCGGCCTTATCGCTAAATAGCGATCTCTTCCAGGCAACCAAAGGCATACAAGAAAATGCTATCAGAATTTAGTAGGTGGTACAACAAACATCAGTGAAATATTAGGATTTTAAACTAAATTTACATAAAATAAACTTTAAACATAGTACATATTAAATATAACATATTATAAGATATGTACAAAAAAAATTATATATAATTCATACATATATAGATTGTTCGTTTGTTTACAGTAATTGACGATGAGAACTCGACAGTGGTAACAGCCGGAGCTATAGTGACTGTGACGGTGCTCTTACGAAGGACTAACATGAAAGAGCTCTTCGGTGATACTACAGTTAAAGAAAAAGCATTGAAGTAAGTGTTCAGTTACATGTATCTGCATTTCTTTAGTAGTAATTTTTTTTTTTTTTTGCGACAGCTCGTCCGGATAAGTAAAGAAAATGTTTTATTCATGTAGATCATATTACAGGCACTTATGAAGCGTTCATACATTTAACATGTTACACTAATGTTAGTGATGGTGATAACTGTATTCGTTAACTTAAAACTGAAGCTAGGAGAAATCCAAACGCGCATTTGGGGCAACAGCGAGAAAGATGGATAAAAGCTATTTATGACCAGTCGACTCAGATGATTCGACTGGTCATAAACAGACTCATGCTAAATTTGCAACACGCCCCGCCCCGCATATAAGTACGCACAGGTTTGGGGCAGAACTCTCTGGTGGGACAGAGAATGAGAGAGAGAATCTTGTGGGTTTATCCGTCTAGTATGCTAGGGTCCTTGGATGACTAGTTTCCTAAGACGATAATTCAAATGGCCCTTGTGGGAAGGAATGGGGTGCTAAAACTCGTCCTCGCGGTCAAACCCTGGTGGGTCCAGTTTTTTAGTTTTTATTCTTCTGGCAAGATTAGCACAGATTAGCAAATGTCAGGTGTATATATGTTTAATAATAAGGTAGGGAAACTAAAACTATAAAATATCAGGAAAAATGACTGACGAAAATGGCGGGAAACTTCGCACATGGCGGACGGCCCCCAAACATTTCACCAAATCAACCGCAAACTCGCCCCAAGGACTTTTTGCTCTCCACAATAGCTAGCCGCCTATAGGCAAGTTCTTCAAAATATTATATTGTAAACTTAAAACTTTTATAATATTTTAAAAGTACTCACCCATACAAACAACCAACAAGTGGCGTGCACTGAGTTTCTTACCAGGGTATGCATACAGCAGAAAAATTGCATAAATGGCAATAATCCTCCTACTATAAGATTTATATATACATTTTAGGGTAAGCAGTGCTTTTGTGAATATACGAAGTGCACGCCACTGCAACCAACCACTATGAGAACGACACCTCCTCAAAACGAGCCCACAATAA
This sequence comes from Pararge aegeria, assembly GCF_905163445.1. Taxonomy (NCBI): domain Eukaryota; kingdom Metazoa; phylum Arthropoda; class Insecta; order Lepidoptera; family Nymphalidae; genus Pararge; species Pararge aegeria. The sequence goes on along the minus strand of NC_053187.1, from coordinate 13,649,247 downwards.
ATTTTAAGAAAAATCTGAAAAAACCGCGTCCGCCATGCACGGAGCCTCCCGCACTTTTTCAATTATCTGCCGGGTCCATAGATAATAACGGCGATACTACTGCCTATTTATGTTTCCATCGTAATTTTTTATCTGTTACAGAGAAGACGAAGAAGGTGGCGGAGATATTGCAGAAAAAGGTGAAAACGATAAGAATAATAAAACTGATAAAAATGACAAGAAGGACGTGTACAAACGGCCCGTGTGGATGAAGCAGAAGAAAGGCACCGCTAAGAAGGTTAAAAAGCCCGCAGCTAAACAGCAGGTTAAGCCTGCCGCAACGCCGGCAGTTGTGCCAAACAATGATAAACCTAAAGAAAATAAAGAACCAAAGAAAAAGGATGAGGAAGGTATGCAAAAATTCAATTTTCATGAAGTTACGCTTATTTCAATCAAGGTCAAGACATTCGTTATTCAGAGAGATGGTTATATAATTTTCGCAACTAGCTGGTTCAGAGAAACATCAAAGTAAGAGCATTGGTTCTAAACCCGTTTGCTTCCGTGAGCAAGTTAAATCGTAGGTCCCGGTTATTATTACCAACATTTATTTTTTATTTATTTATTAATTCATTTATTTATTAAAATGAACAACTCCACTTACACTTACTTATTAACAATTACATTATTATTCTTAATATACATATGAACTACACTAACAATATGAATTTATTTAAAATTAGGTTACAAAAAATAGATAAGACAAAAAATAAAAAGAGAGTCATACTAAATTTATTCCAGTCATCTGCAAATATATCACAGTAAGGAGATTTTATCAATTAACTTTAGCAGCCCCTCAGGAAAGATAATCGATTGCTAGCGCTTGCTTTAACGGACTGATGGTGTAAACTAGTCTCCCAACTCGTTTACACCAACAGTCCGTTAAAGCACTTAACAGGCCGCTAAAGTAACAAACATTGATTGGTGAAATCCTTAGGATGATACCTAAGGATGATAATGATGAAATAGCATTAAGATTTATTCTACGGTTAAGCTGTTAAAAGGTATCACCGATTAATACGCAGATCGACCAACACTTTCGAAGTACAATATTTTGGTAAATTTTAGTATATAAAAAAATATAATGTACCAGGAGGCGAGGAGTCTGAAGATGGTAGTTCGGATGAGTCGGGCAGCCATAGCGACGGGTCCGGCGAGGAGTCGCGCGACAAGTCGTCAGCGCCTGACGATGACGACGACCAGTGGGACAAGTTCCAGAAACGCCTTCAGAAGCGTGAGAGGCTCGAGGGACGCTCCAAGAGCTCGCATCCAGTGCACTGCCCATACTTCCCCTTGGTAACTATCTATTTTATTTTATTTATTTGCAAAGTTTATGTCTGTTCGTTTTCGACTGAATTTAAGAGTGGTCCGGTTAATTTTATTAGTGTATTTCTTTGAGTTGCTCTTCATCACTTCATCCTTAGGAAACCTACATCATCATCATCATTATAACTAACATGACCGGCCCACTACAGGGTACAGGGTACAGGTCTCCTTCAGAAGGGTTTAGGCTTGAGGACAATGTAAAGAACTCTCATGGCATGCAGGTTTTCTCGCGATTTTTTCACCGTTAAAGCACTCAGTTGCTCCCAAAGTAAGGTGAAGTCCTAACCTATCTATCACAGATTAAATATATATATATATATTTTTTTTGTTATTATTTCATTACAAGCCCTTCACTGCAATCTTAACTCATGGTATGTGATGATGCAGTCTAAAGTGGTAGCGGGCCAACATGTAAGCAGTATTTGGCGCATTGGCGAGTGCTGTGAATTTAAGTTTGAGGTCTCGGGTTCGATTCCCAGCAGGGGCAATTTGGGAATTTATAATTTCTGAATTTACTCTCGTCTGGTCTGGTAATAAAAAAAAAAGTATGGCACTTATAAGCCCTGTTTGTACGCGACATTGTACCGAAACGCTAAATCGCTTAGGTTGTGGCAGAGATAATTCAGTAGTCATGAATTCCCAAACTGCGCCACCCGGCTCGAACCACGGGTTTCTTCAAATACAATTTATCGATAAGCTGAAATTTCGTAGCACCATTTACGTATCACGCTTTCTTGTAAATGATACTCATTTTTCGGATTATTTTCAAGACAATCTTGCACAAGATATTTCAACTAAAAGCTACACACTTTTGTAGTGTACAAACTTGTGTACACACTTGTACACAATTTAGTACACTACAACAGTACACAAGTACAGTACAAGTAGTTTCACAGTTTTCTTGTACCTATCTCATTCCTAACGATGGTTAAACGGAAAAACAGTTAACCTAGTACAACAGTACCTAAAGGTAACATTCTTGATATTTCGTGACTCGTAAATATAAACTC